>NC_136907.1:55224172-55470401 GCF_949606895.1 Notothenia rossii | reverse complement strand
AGTGGCTCAGCCATTTTACTTGTCCGAAGGCTAAACCCACTTGTCCGAAATTTACTTGTGAAAATAAAAGCCTATTAAAAAAAATGAATAAAACCGACAAGAGATTTGGACAATTAATATGATTTAATAACTTAATCAGGCACATTTTATAACATAAACAGTCTGGCATAAAACGCCATTCGATTGCATACCCAAAGTAATTAGCTATTTATAATACTTTATACTTATAGCACATGCATAAGATGGTCTCTTTTGAAAGGTAACATTCTGAAGTTTCTTACACAATAAAGAAAAATCACTTTGGGTGCTTATAAAAAATATCATGCTATGTAATCATGTTAAACATTTATGTTTAAAAATATCACTTTGAGTGCTAATGTAAAAGAGAAACAGGTTTGAACACACTGAAATAAAATAGTTGCTCCTTACTTTTGTGTTCTGAGAGGTAGGAGCTGGAAAACATAACGGTTCCATAGCCTGAAAACTTAATCATACAGGTCCAAAGTCTATAAAAATCCCATGGAAAATTTGTGTATTTTGTAATGTGTGTACCGCAATAATTCCAAAATGGCCTTCCGCTGCCATTCATTCAGAACGATTGAAAGGCGGCAAATTTCGGCTGCCTCCAAATGAGTTTACAAAACGAAATGAAAAATAAACGTTCTTCAAAAATGTATTGGTTGCACGGCAAAAAATGCAGTCCGGAGCCGGGCAAAGTGCTCACGCTGCTGCCCTGTGTTGAAAATAAGTCTTGTGCCATAATACTGATTGATCACTCCTCCAGCTCATCTTCACTCCCCATCAACACCAGCTCATCCTCCTCATCTCCCCTCTCTCTTGACGACCAGGGGTTAAACCCTGGTCTACGCCTGCGCAGGCTTGATGTCCACCATCGCTGGGCAGCTGAGGCTGCATCAAAGTCTTCCAGAGCGGGACCTTGGATGGAGATGAACATGAGCCTCTGGAGTTGAGCGGTGGTAAGGCTTGACCTCCAGTCGGTCTTGACTCGCTTCATTGTAGAGAAGCCACGTTCGCACACTGCAGTGGAGACCGGGAGAACCATATAGATCTCCATCAGATGACATAAGCAGCGGAACATGGCTCTCCTCTCCTCTGGGAATACAATGAGACAAAAATATATGAATTAATTTCCTTCAAGAAATTCTACTTTCTGCTTTTTTTTGGTAACTTTTAAAATACACACTTAACATTATACTGACACACACCTGATTGCAGGACACTGAGAAAAATGTCCCTCATTGGAACAGCTGACCGCCTGAGAGCGAAGCTCTTATACTGGGCATACTCGGCTATAACCTCCTCTGGTGTAATCCCTGCCTTGGCCAAGAGCTCCTTGTAAAATCCAGATAGGCTCTTCATTTCTTCCTGACCATGCTGAGTGAAGGTCTCTGTTGCCACAGCATCAGTGTGGTCATACTTGGGCCAGCAAGAGGGATCTAGTGCCCTGAACTTAGCTACTATGCTGTCTTGATGCAAGTCCTTCAGACGCTCATCCAAGTGACTGATGACTGCATCTGTATGAGAATAAATGCACAATCACTACACTGACTTTGACACCTTTTAATACACCAGACACTATATATATATATATTTTTTTTTTTATTTAAAAGGTGTCATACCTATCACTGCTGCCCTTTGTGGCTCAAGCGTGGAGGAAGAAGCCCTGTTCAGTTGGACACCCTTGTAGCATCCGGATCCATTGCTCTGCTCCACAAAGGTCTCCATGTACAGCCCCATTCTGGTCTTAAGGGAGGACAGGTTCCAGAAACACCTCTCCTGGCTCTCCACCGCCTCACACACTGTCACACTATCCTTTTGAAAAACCTTGGAAAGGGTGGCAAGGTGGTCAAGGACATCACAGAGGAAGTGGAGGAAGAGGACACTGCCGTAGTCCTTCAAATAGCTGGACACCTTCTTGGCCCTTCCTGTCACAGCAGCCGATGGTTTGGGCCGACGTTCGAGGCTTGCCATGTCCTCAAAGTGTGCCAGGATCACAGGAAAGCTATCACACAATACCTGAAATGGTTAAAAATATATATATATATATATAGTTTTAAAGTTATACTGACAACACGGTTTGTGAAAACAATTAAATAAATAAAATCTATAATATTAAATATGCCACAATACTGCACATGTAACCACTGCATCTACCTTGGCTGCACGGTGAACATAGGGCACCCAGCGGGCCCCATGTAGCGTGGTGGGCTTCAGTACCTTCTCCTCCATGGCCTCCGCAATCATCCGGAGCTCACGAAGTGCTTTTGGAGCATAATGGTACTGCTCATAGATGCTGCATAGGGTCGCCTGAAGCTGTTGCATCTTAGGGTTTTCTTTGATCGCACTGACCACGCCCAACTCCAGACGATGAGCGATGCAATGGATGGGTATGAGATGCGGGACTTGCTCTTTGAGGCGAGTAGCAACACCTGTCCTGCATCCAACATTGACTGCTGCACCATCACTCCCAAAGCCCACCAGACGCTCCCTCCAATCCACCAAGCCAGCCACACTAAAAGCTGAACAAAAGAAAAGACATCAGCATAGAGAACACAGAAGCAATAACTCCCAATACAGAAGCAATAATGAACTTATATGCTACAGTACCGTAAAAAAGGTTTGATAAAAAAACATTTCTCACCTGCATAAACAGCTTCCAGCACACCAGCTGCATTTGCATGCTTAACGTCCTCAATTTTCAAATATGAATTGATGGGACCCTCCGTGTCCATGTATCGAACGTACACCAACTCGTTCTCTAGGGTGGCTGTATCGGTGGCTCCATCAATCATAACTGAGAAGTATTTAGCCAATTTCAGCTTCTGCAGTAGTTTCTCCAGCTCCATTTCATAAATAATAACAACAAACCTGATGGGGGAGAGACAGCAATACAAATTGTTATGGTGTTGTTTTGGAAAGTCAGAATCAAAGCAAGACGAAAAACACTGAAATAATGCATCTTTGCTTGTTCTTTTTGACTGCCTATAAATGAACATTTTGTGAATATCATACCGTTCACAAGCCTTGTTGGACGCATAGCAGTTGGGAAGTTGTCCTCCCGTCCTGTTTATTAACCCATGTAGGGTTGTGAAGTGGGTGAAGGGCTGTTCTGTTCTGGCTACATAATAAGCAGCATGCATTATGTTGGTCATTTTAACCAACATTGTCTCCTCCATCCTGTGGAGCCCTGTGAGGACAGGTGGCAGTGGAGCATCAGGTCCCCTCTGTCTGGCTCTGTCTGCAGCTTCAGTAAGCTGGTGTCGCTTACTTAGAGCATGAGTTGACAAGGTGTCATATCGGAATGACCCGGTTCCTTTAAACAAGGACGAGGACCTGGATTTGAAAAATGGAAATGAATTAACATAATTGAACACACCCTACTGGACTATAATACGGGGATAATAATACGGGGATCCGTTACAGTCATTATTATCTGAATTTCATTGGCTACACAAACGGCCAATCATTTCCAGCGTCAGTCGGATTGATGATCTAATGTTTTACACACAACGATAACCATTTTTGCATAGCAGCAGCTTGCTCTAGCACAGTTATTAATGTCTCGAGTCGTGACCGTTAGCTTGTGAGAACGTTAGGAATAGTCTGCCTATACGTTTTACACTATAGTCAAATCAAATCACGAAAGACTTGATATCTGATCATCAACATAACCACTCCTTCCTCTGTCCACTCCAATAACACAACAAACGACCACCTAATAATAACGTCGACATCAATAATATCATAGAACACATTAAATAGCTTACGTTATCTAGATAATGTTATATAGCATTTTACACAACGTTTGTCAACTGTGAACGTCAGTCAGGATAACTAGCTAGACTACACAGTTCAGTTTATTTCGAATCTCATCATCTTCACACATCAGATAAATAGTCAATTATCTAACGTTAGCAAAAATAAAAGTTGTCACTTACGTGTCTGCAATGTCGGGCAAACTGCGGCAGGTTGAACAGTACATGATATGCTCTTCTCCTGCTTCTTCGGTGTACCGGAGCCAAGGAAACTTCTCGGTCCATGATGGAAGGAAGTTTCTTTTGCGTTTTGTTTCATAATCTAATTTGGAGGCAGCCGATTTTTCAGGATCTCGCCTAGGTCGCTTTCCTGGGGCTTGGTTTGCTTTTGGCGCCTGCAGCCAGGACATCTTGAACTCATTACTCACTGACTGGATATCGAGGATAGATGAGTCGCGAGCGTGACAGCGCATACACACCAGCCGCGCAAGCAGGCACTCGCGGGTTCGTGTTCACACCAATTTCCCGCGGGTCAAATATTTCTACCAATCACTGCAGTCATAATATTGACGTACAGGTACGGAGATTGCGACACTGCGAGACAGGCACTTCAGATGGAATAACGTTACTATTTCGTTTGGGTGATTTCCCCCCCCCCCCCAAAAATGCACTTGTCCGTTCGGACAAGTTAAACTGTATTATGCTTGTCCGACCATTTTTTTTACTTGTCCCGGACAATCGGACAAGCCTTAATGTCAAGCCCTGCACACTCACACCAACAGAATGCTTTTGCAACTGAAGACCAGCTACGAGCAAATAGCACTATGTCATGTCTTCTGGCATCTTGATGTGGTGCCACTTTGTGCTGCTGACCTTAAAACCAACACCCAACAGACATGATCAAAGGAAAAACTAAAGAAAATACATCAAATGGCGAGTATACAATGAAATAAGAAGGACTACACACTTCAAACAGCCTGTGATCCAATCCAACAATCTATTCCCACATGTCTTGCTATCTTTCAGCAAAAAAGGCAGCCAGAGCGTCACGTAACTTCATGGAGATACCACACTGTAGTTTTGAGAAGATTACATCCATTCTATATACTCTAAACTAAGCCACAAATACTCATCAGCTCAGGAAAGCTAACAGACACTGACTGAGTAACATCCTCTAATTTCCATCCATCACTGGTATAATCAAATTAATTATGCTGCTGTGTATTGAGACTATATCTCCTTAGCAAAACAAGCACAAGCTTCATCCCAAGACAGATGAAGTGCATCCATCGACAAATAACAACATTAAGTGACTATTTTAAGTAACTTCCTGCAAGCGATTGCTCCGTCAAGAAGTGGTTATGGTAAGCAAGACAGAAACTGTTATCGGCTATTACTAATATATATTATTGAATGAATATTATTAATCTTTTTCATTTATTTTTCCCCCCCAACACTTAAAGAAATTCTCATGCATCAATTATGTGGAGAAAAACCTTTTGGAAAAAAATATATTTATATGATTTGAATTGTAATGTACACTGACAATGACCAACAAATATTTGTTTAAATATGTAAAGAGCCAAATGAGAGACACACCATTGAATAGACAGGCCATCACTTTTATAAACGGTAGCCCAAAAGGGAGGAATGTAAGCACAAATTAATCTGTCAGGAAAACCCTACCTCATCTTCTTTTTGTCCAAACAGAAAAGGGCATATTGTTAATGCTTACAGAAAAAAGAAATAAGACACAGAAGGAATAAGAACTTCCAGCTACTGCTCAATGTTTCCAGAGTTTAAAAGCCACCACCCATCACAATTCACTGGAAAATACCAAACTTTAACACAACTCTGCAAAAACCACCAAATACCAAAGTAATAAAGTGATTTAGAGGTTTGTTTGGACGAATGTGATTAACCAAATTGTTCCCTATGACGCTTTGACTTTAGCTGATCATATCTGCCAAAGTAAGCTTGGTTTAAACGTCTAGAAATAACCTAATTACGACCGTATGACTTATTTTATTATCTGGACTTTGCCAATACAACTGTGTGTATCTGTAAAACTGGGACAGTTGTCAGCTTCCTGTGACTCATCACTATAAGCGGCCGCTGTATTGATTCATGTGCATAAAGGGACTCTCAGAACTGGACAACTGAGTCATTTACAGAGCAGAGCTGAGCCCTCATATGCACTCACATAAGGTGGATGGTGTAGTTATAAACTAATCACTAATAAATACTGTTTAATTCATACATGCAGACAAGACGTCAGAGTACAGTTCCTTTATTCCGTGACGATGCTGTAGCTAACACGTATGTTTAATACTAAGACGTATTGTTACAGATAATCTCCACGTTAACATCGCTTTAAGAATATTTGACTCATAAATGCAATTGCCAGAAGTAAATAGCTGAGCTAACGTGATGCTATCACCAAACCACATGACCGTGGTGAGGCTCAGTCATCTCCTTCACGGTTATTCTTTATTCACTGTATTTGAAGACACAAAAAAAGCTTCAGATATTTATTAGTTGGGTATTTACTGACGTATGTTGTAGAACAAATGTAACAATAATGTAAATGTCTATTAACCACAGACCATGGAAAAACAAAAACACAGACTTAGGGAAGGGAACCTGAAAGTTCTAAAATGTCAACTAATTTCTTGGTTTAACATTTATGACTTGTGTCCAACAACAACTTCCTATGTTTCTGACAGAGAAAAGCTACCTATCTCTCTAGCAAAGGGGGCATCCAAGACTTAGGGCGCATTCACACCAGCCTTGTATAGTCCGGTTGAATCGAACCCTGGTGCGTTTAGTCGCTTGGTGCGGTTTGTTTGGGTCGGTGTGAACACAGTCTGAGACCTCTGAAGTGAACTAAGCAACCAGACAGCCTAAAGAGGTGGTCTCGGAGCGCTTGCTAGTGAACTCTGGAGCGGTTCATCGCTGGTTTGAACGCAGTCCGCACCAAAACATAGGAAGTGTAGTATTTACGCGTCACAAGCACGCGGATGTCTTAAATCTTTAGCAAAAGACTCTTTCGCTAAAGATTTTGAAGACATCCGCGGTTGTTTAGCTAAAGAGTGAAGCAGAATGAAGTGTTGTAACAGTAAAAATGCTCCGTCAACTATACATAAAAATCAGAGCCACCTGTCGTCTGTGAAATCTTCCTGACTGCAGAACATCTCTCATTATGTGTGTTATAATTTTTTTTAACGGACGTTGTCTCATTATATAATCATAGGCGCGGGTCGCTAGTGTCTGTTGATCTCCAGATTAACAGCAGCATGAAAATAACCTGCCGATGCTCCATGGCGGAGGCTCCGGTAGAAATTGTCGGGATTTGCCCCCTTAATGTCTGACCAATGGCTGAACAGCATTTCCGCGCACATGACTTGTGTTTAAAGTTTATAGTCTGTTTGAGTTTTGTCCGTGTGAACGCAAACCGAATCATCTGAAAAATGTAACAATGTAACAAACTGTCGTCTGGTGCGCACCAGAGAACGGACTATTAGGTGTGAATGGGACCTAAGACCTCATTTACACGGGAACGTTTGCGTTTATGCACCGTATGCGTTATCAAAAAAGTCTTCCGTTCACACACATATGCCGGGCCTGTAATTGGCGCTGCTTCCGTCACAAAATACACCAAAAGCAGCAAAGAAGACCCCGGAGCATGGTTTGCCTTCTGTTTATTCTCCGCGGTGGACGGCGTGTGCTCCTGCTGTAAATCTCTCCGGTAGTCCACCAGCAGATGAAAAACACCCACCTCTACGCCTCTTCCAAAGGACGAGGGAACCATGCGGCAGAGTTTCTTCATGTCTTAAAGCTACCGAGTCATATGTTGCCAATCAAACAACAAATAAATCCAATTACGGTTTCTTTACTTCCTCTACAGAAAATATGACAGTAGAAGAAACAATTTAATTCAGAAATCACAATTTAAGTGTAAGACTGCTGCCTGTCACTCGTCCACTGGCAGACCAATGGACATTGATACCCTATTTATTCGGAGCTCTGTGAAAACGAAGCTGAGTATCCCGTCTAACGTCTATTTGACACGATTTTCCTATTTTTTGTGTAATTATACAGTTTTGACGAACAGAAATATTGTTTTCTGGCATCACTTTAACATTTTACAGGGGAAATATGCAATTTGGCATGAGGGCGTATGCCGTAAGTAGGAGGGCGCAGCGCCCCTATCCCACGGTTTAGACAAAACCCTGGTATTAATGGGGGAAGCATCCCTCTGACGTTAAACGTGCTAATCTGAAAAGGTTTGTGAAGAAAGTGACAGAATAACACATAATGACATTATTATAACAATGAGAGTTTTAGAGGTAGTTTGGAAAAGTATTGCTTTTAAAAAGTCCATCATCAAGCAGAATACAATTATCAATGCAGGACTATGCAAGGCAACAGTTACATACTGAGGCAGCAGTATAGCCATCACTTTTATCACTCAAAAACAACATGTTCACAGGATTGAGATAAGGTTGTGAACGCACTCTGGACCGGGCAGACTCCTAAACTTTTGCTCCAGATCCCAACACGGCCATGGAGCTCCGCAGTGTTGAGTCCGGCTTTATGGAAGTCTAACCATTACTAATAGAGATCCTCAAAGTCTAAAAATGCCAACTACAGTGACAGTCATTGAACAACTGCAGTGCTCATTATACACCAGCCACCACAAGCATATCAATTCTGAGAAACGTCTTGGATTTCATGACTGGAGTAGTGGATTTCATGACTAGAGTTGTGCCAGAGGGGTGAAAGTATCATTCAAGAGACATTCATTCATCTCAAAAATGCATTATGATCCTAGTGCAATGCTGAGTCGAGTGGCACTTTAAAAAGCCCCTTCTCATACACCCTCAAAAACATGGACAAGGGAAAAAAAACCCATGCAGCCCTCATTATCTACTTTTTAAAATCAAGTTTTTTCCAAACTGAAACCCTGTATGACTGAGCATTAAAAAAGAGGATCATTGTCATCTTTGAGAGTAGTTATACTCGGCCTGGAGGTCAGTGGTGCCCTGGCCAACAGGGCAGCGAGTCTATATTTAGTCTGCTGCTTGGCAGTCAAAGCAGTGTGAAAGGCAGGCACATGTTGTAAGACAGCTAGTAGAGGAACACTGAGAGCAAAGGTGGTCAATTTGTGTCCAGACAGTTTGGAGCCTGTTCAAGCAACAGAAGACTACCTGTCAAATTCCTCTAGGGCAGCTGCTGGGATGAGCTACATGATAAGTGGTTCTCAATAGATAAGCTAAACCCAGTGAATAAAGCTTGGAATCCTGCAGCATAATCTGTTTGTAACAGAGTGGATACACATATTTAACTTGTTTAAAGCAAAAAAAAATGACTTGATCTTTTTAAATTAATTAATGTCAGAGTCATGCCACGCACATTTAAGGACATTGTTTTCAAAATGACCCAACAAAAAGTAGGAAAGAACATGACCATAATATTCCTCTAATGATGACTTGGCTCCAAGGGGAAAACAATCTGTGTGATTCACTCTTAAGAGAAAATGGAAGAGGTAGGAAACAAACATTACTGCTCAAAGTCTTCTTCCAACTTAACTGTGTCCTACATAACAACCAACTCTTACTCAGGCTAAGTGTCATTAAGTGTGATTTTCATGCAGCAGTGTAACACAAAACAGTGAATTTTGACTGTGTGTTATGCTGCTCAAACTCCTCTGTTGGTAAGCAATTTTAGAGATTGTACTAAATGCTACCAGAATGCTAGTTTAACATTAACATGACCTCACAGGGGGGCATGTTGTCTCTATATAGGACCTCCCGTGTCCTCAACTAGCACTACACAAGTCCGGGACTTTCCCAAACAACTCAAATATTTCACTGAATATATCTATCAGTGATACTTAAAAATAAGTCAATTAATCATTTAGCCTCACTTGATTGAGTACATTTTCTAACTTTCTCTGACCAACAACGGAAAGCAAAAACGAATTATTCATTTATAAAGCCAGCACCATCTCGAGTTTTACTGGAATGGTAACTTAAACCTTTTATTACAATTTAATTTGGACCATTAGAAGATTATAATCAGAATTGTACTATCAACTAAACAATTAATTGACGAATAATATGAGCATTGTGCTTCCCAGGGACCCTAAATGACTTCACCACTCTTTACCAACACAAGAACACAACCTCTTCAAACTCTTAATAGTGACTAATAAAATGCCAACAAGACTTTAAAAACTCTATCTATATTAACTTTTTAACCCTAACCCACAAAAGCAAGCTGTGAGTAAGTGTGCAATGCATCACTGCAATGGAATCAGTGTATTTTTACTGCCATACATTCATATTGCGTGGGTCAGTCTTTACCTTTACCCTTTATTCTCCCTTAACTCCCAAAAGTATGCAGTAATAATCTCACATGACGCTCATCAATCCATTATATAGAATCCATATAGTTACAGAGGGATATATTTGTACCCAATGGGAAAATGCATTGTTGTGCTTGAAAGACTTATGATCTTTGATTACTAATGGTCTGACAAGTGGAGTTTGAGATGTGACACTGATACATGTCCCATGGGCCTGGCCCGGGAGTAGCCCCAGGAATTGGAATGAATGGACATTAGCAGCTATGGTACTGAGGAATGAGATTTGACCTCAGCAGTAGATCATGCTAAAGTGGGAGTGGAAAAAGGCATAAAAAGAATGACCCAAGCATCCTTTTTGACCCAGGGTTATCCATTAATGTGGGAGGTTGTAACTACAAATCTAAATAGAAGTTGTTTGTGCATGGGAAACCATTTTAACTGAAGATAAAAGTGACAACACGGAAAATGCATAGGATGGCCTTCATTGGAGACTTAAGGCAGCCCAACTGTCTACAAATTAGACATATGCAGATAAACAAAGAGCAATGTATATCTGTGCTTCCTATAAGGACCACAGTATTGATGTCAAAGATTCAAATTTCAAAGGCTGTCATTTTCACAGTAGCTACACTGTAGTTATGGCCATGACAATTTTAAGTCCAGGCTCCTCCAACAATGCGAAATTAATATATAAGACATAAAACAAATGTAAAACAATAAAAAAGCGCAAGCAGAAACAGATTAGAAATTGTGACCAAGTAAATGCAGCAGTCACTATACATGTAAATATAATAAGATCAACAAGATCAGAAAGTTAAATTAAATACTGTACAGTGGAATAATTACTGCTTATTGTAAGTAATACATACATTTGTGAGATGCAAACAGATATTTGCAACATCAAAGTTTCAAGTCATAAGGAAAAATGCTCTCCTAATTCAGTTTCCTACACTATTGACAGCAGATATTTCTCCTGTGTTTGCAAGTTTGCTTCATCCTCAAAAAACGTTTGCTACCCTACAGACCAACCCATCAACTATGTAGCATACTGAAGTTGTGTCGTGATTTATATAGTGAGTACCCAATCGGATCAGCTATATAGCCTAAACACAAAAGTGCAACAACGAAATCATTCATACACATTTGAAACGCATATTTGACCATAACTTGTCCAGGATAACTGCTTTTTCTCACAAATGAGTGAACTTTAATCCGGATTACGGTTAATGGGGTAAAACCACACGCCCTGACACTAGAGCGCTCTTCATTTTCAACAAACTGCTACACTTATACTGGAGGAGCCCACTCTAATAAACTTGTTGCTTTTTAAAAGAGTTTTTCCGCTATAGCTAGAGATTATTTAATTCATGCTTTTACACACCTATTATCCACAATTAGGCAACTACTGTGTTTAACTACTAACGTTAGAACATCTAGCGAGCGCCAGCTAACGGCTTACGTCAAGTGGAGAAAAGTAGTCAGTTAGCATTAGTTAACTTCTGTGAATTTGCATGTCCTTACCTTTCTCCTGGTTAAAGGATATTATTTCCTCCTCCTTCGGGTTGGAAACTTGGGTTATTATGGACATGTGGTCCATTTAGACGGGTGGTTACTCCTGTTTGTTTCCCACAATGTTATTCGTACTAGCGCACGTTAGCTAGCTCCTGCTAGCTAGCCGTTCAGGATGGAGATGAGCAGCCAGCCCACAAAGCAGGGCAGCCGTCCGAGGAGAAGTGTGGAGGCAGCGGGTGTAGCCAGCTCGCTAGCACGGTGATGAATGGAAGCCAGTGGGAGGCTATCATTTATGGCAACATATCATTGCTGCAAACAAGTATTTTGCGAACACCACCGACAGCGTGAACGGCTAACACAAATACAAACCGACGTTGAATTGCTAACTAGCTGAAGTTAGCAAGTAGCTTCGGTTAGCGAGTTAGCTGTGGAGCTCCGATCATCCAAAATGTGAGGCCGTGTCAGGAACAGCGCTGAAAACACTAGGAAGCCCGTCGTGGTTCTTGTCCAAACACATGTATCGACCGCAAGTTGCTGGACGTCAGAGTTAGCTAACACTTTTAAGCAAACAGTTCATATCAGCTGGCCCTTCATTCCCCGTGCATCATGGAGGCTTTATGTATTTTGAGTTGCATCTGAAGCGGGGGCTCTCTGAGTGGGAGGGGGCGGTGTGTTTCTGTGATGGATCCTCTCAGGCAGCCAGCCTCGCCGCACTATTGCTCAACCCATGCAGCTGGCTGGACTTTCTCAAGCCTCCTTACCCCTGTAATTACTGCTGGCAACAAATTATACATCTTTATTATATTAACAAAACAAGAATACAGTTAGAAACAACACACGTTGTTTAGCAGAATAGGTCGCAACCACGCTTTAATCCCAGGCAAACAACACCAACAGCAGATTTTCAACAATCCATGAAAATAGTTGATTTTTATCCAAAACCCATGGTGTGGGTTCAGATCGTTCCCCTTGTGTCACTTATTTTAATAAGTAGAGAGCGCCACCTAGCGTTTAAATGACGGAAATATTTCATGCATTTATAATTAACTACGCTGCCAGTTGTATATCACATCAGTCACACTATTGGATTTGAATGTGCCAAGACATTCCTTCATAATGGAACAATGACTGAAAACTGAGGCGGTCGGCGGGATCATTAAATTCCTCAAATATTTTCGTGACTTTATAAATCTATTCTGGTGCTACACAGTAAAGAGGATACCAAAACAACTAAAACAAATGTATGGCAAAAATAAGAAGAAACCCTAATTGCTTTTGACAATCACATTTCACATACAATATATTTTCAGATGCCTTTTAAATATCTAATCCATTATATTTTTTTGCCATCAGAGTGTTTCACTGTGATCATGTTGGCATAGGATGATGCTATTGGTTGATTCTTTCCTCCTCATTTTTACACACTGTCCCGGCTCCAGTAAGGTCTGGTTGGCTCACTGTGGACCACCCCTCACTGCGGTGCAGAAGTGGAAGATAAATATATCCCCCCTCCTTCTCCCACTCCCCCCTCCTCCTTCTCCTTTCGTTGAGTCCGAAACATCCTGACTGGCCGAGGCTGGTGATCGCAGGCAGCGGCAGCGGCAAGCCCCCCTTCAAGACGGATGAATTAGAAAAAGCTGCAGTATCCACCGACATCGCGTTGTTTTCTTTTATTCATTCTCTATATTGAAGAGTCTGGCTGTAAACACCGCCGCCCCCCCACCTTGACAGTGTGAAGCGGATACAAGGTTAGTAAAAACAAGCATGATTGTTTGTATAGGGTATACATGACAATCACTGCAAAATCCCTGTGTGTTAGTGCTTCTGTCTGTATGGGGGCATTGAAACAGTAAACCAGTATTTGTATGCAGGACGCTTTGCTGGGGTCCTGCTTAGCCATGGTAACATGTTGGCATGAAGTTGTTAGTCCAACAATTTGAACTTCAACTAGACATGATCCTGACACACAAAAGCACACAAAAGCACACACACACACACACACACACACACACACACACACACACACACACACACACACACACACACACACACACACACACACACACACACACGCGTGCATGCACACACACACACACACACACACACACACACACACACACACTCAACCAGGTACAAGTGCCATATTCTCGACTGGAAAGTAGCTGTCTCTCTCTTGTTCCTACTCCGATGCACCATTCTTGGTCATTCCTGTCAGGGCTAATTATTCTGTGAAGTGAGTCCCCATGCAGCGCCTCAGCTTAGGTCACATAGCACTGCAGCTGCCCCGCTGCACTGAGCACCAACTGCAGGAGCTATAATGGGAAGGAGAGGTAGGGTTGCGCATGCAGCTGACAGTGCTGATTCCGAGGAGCCAGGGCTCTGCAGTACTATTTAAGTCTCTGCCCTGTCGATCCTTTAAGCTTATTAGTACAAATGTCCCTTAATTGATGGTCTGTATGTCCAGTAGAACCTGTGTTTTATGCGTGTTTTAAAAGGGAGTTTCATGTAATCACCATCATAAGTTGTATGGGTGTTAAAGACATTTTTTTCCAAAAGGCTATTGTTATATCATTTCAATGGGGGTTTATATGAATAGGATGTCCAAAGTGAACACATCTACAGTAATAAAAGTGCATGCTCTTGTCTCAGACCAGAATAAAAACACATTCCTTCCAAATAGTCATCTGAAAATCCTTTGCTTTTTTTCTAAGACGTGTTTTTTTTCTTTCTGCCGCTTTCCTTCATTAAGTGAGATCTTATATTGTGTGGCTGATTGCTTTACATTCCATTAGGCTTCCAGTTTACGGATTCACCATGGGGATCAAGTCTGCCCTGCCCAGATATGAGCTGTATCTCTACACAGCCGTACTCGGCGTGGCCTTGATATGGGCAGGCAGTTGGATATTTGAAGCTTCAAGTGGTGAGTTCATCAAGAGTCAAAGACATGTCCAAAGCACGTGCAGTAACATATTGAGGCTCAATTTTATCTTTTTTGAGACAGAGAAAAAGAGCACTTTCAGAGTAGCTGCACTGTCTTCGTACCAATTTAATGAGTACATTTAGCGCTCTCAGTCCTAATAAATCCCACTCAATACCACTTAACAATGGGAATTATTTATTAAAATGTGCTTCAACAAAAAAAAGACCCCTAATTAGGACACAAGTACATAGAACAACATCCCTTTAGCAGAACAAAAAATCCCCTAATCCCCCAATACCTTTGTTTTTCTATTAATAGGCAGACAATTTAAAGATGTTCCAATTACTTTTAATTATTTTTCTGGTGGAGATATTTCAGACTAAGACTAAATTAAACTCATCATCTAATCCCAGACACTTCGTCCCGAAATACTCCCAACTGTTTACATGTATTAGACAGTAAATAGCTAAAAGTATCCTCTTTACATATGGCTCTGAATGGATTTAGTGTAATTTGGTGAATGGTACTGTCTGTCACAGTCAGATCGGTCATGGCAGAGTCATGTTGTCATTTGGTCCTGATTCTTTTTCTTCCTGATTCTCTTGAAATGCTCATTTTTGGCTGCTCAGTCTTTTGGCATTTACACCGCTACAGTAGCACTGTACATTCATAATAAAAGCTTGGCTGCGTTCCCTGGAGTAAGAGGCTTTCCCTGAGTGACCCACACATTTTGATATCCTTTTTTCATGTCCATTAGTGTAACAAGGCAAAGCTGGAGTGGCTGGGGGCGTTGCCTTGAATAGGAAGTATTAACATCAATGCCATGATTCTGATCGCTTTCACACTCATATTTGTTATCTAATATGATTTTTGTGTTTCACGTTTCATTCAGATTGTGCAGTGAACTAATCTCCTACAACCAGATTATGACCACATGAGTGTGAAGATGTCAGACTCAAAAATAGAAAGCTTTGCAGCTAGTGCATTATGTAATATTTAATGTTATCAGATGGAGTGAATGGGCTCATGCACCTACAATTCACTAGGATCATCCTAAAGTGACACCAAAGCCGTTCCAGCAGGACCGTATTCTCCAAATGATTATTACATAGACACCCAAAGATGAAGCTGCCCAAAGTCTGGATTTAGCTCCTCTAAACCTTAAAGCTTAACCATACTGTATATTGTTCTGTTGAAAATATAATACCACGTTGATAAAACACTAAATCTTGTTCTGTTTTTTCCTTCAGAGAATATAGACAGGAAGGCCTTCAAAGAAAGTGTGCAGCCAGGATGGCATTACTTTGGCAGGAAAATGGTAAATTGCGTATCTCAATGTGTTCTACAATTGGATTTCCTAATGCAGGATGTTAAATGAGAGAGTGTTGGTCACGTGTTAATGATGAATCCTTCTTTGCCACAGGATGCTGCAGACTTCGAATGGATGATGTGGTTCTCTACATTCCGCAATCATATCCTTTTCGCTCTCGCCGGTCACGTTATCTTTGCAAAGATATTCAGCCTGCTAGCTCCAAAGGTGCGTGCATGTGTGTGAATGTCCATCAGCTATAGCACGGTAATCTGACTGCATACAGGTATAATGGCATGTTATTTGTATTGAATGTACTATATACACATGCATGTTTTTTGGTGTGTTTGATTGCACAAGCTTTGCACCAATCAATTAGATGATTTTTTTAGTAAAATATTTACGCAAACATAAGGCTGCAAGAAATCTAAATTTAAAAATATGAAATGTGACAGGTGAAGTCAAGAAGCCCCAGGCGCATAACGAAAACGACCCTGGTAACAAACCCCCTCTACCTCAGAAAAAAAAAAAGAAGAAAAGAGAAAATTAAAATAAATATATCAAATACAATATAGGTAACAATGGGAATAAGAAAAAACAAGTCCTGGCCAAAAAGATTGATTGAAAAGTATCAATATCCCGATATTGTATGAAAAAATTGTGGAATTAAATTTGAAGAAGTTGCTATATGATGATGGTAAAGAAAAATGCATGCAAAATGTATCAACACATTTTTATGTCGTGTATGAAAATAAATGAATTGTATACTATTGTAGAAGTATGTCTTTTTGCCAAAACAATATTACCATAATTCCAACAGAGATAAATCATGAAATAATACAACGTTAATAAGCAAAAGACATTCATACATTCAATCTGTGGTAAATACATATTATTGTGCATGCAAAGCTATGTGCTGATGTAAGGCATGGGCTGTACATTAAAATCTGTTCAGTTCAATACAATTCTATTAAGAAAAATGGATCATATTGTATATTTGTACCCCAAGGTCTTACACCTAATTGAGTTGATGCATGAGCATGGGTTGCATTCTCTTTGACTGCGATGGTGTATGTTGCTGAGTGTCTATTCGACATATTTAACACAGTTGTTTTAAACATGTTTTTCTGTTTTGTTCCATGCTTACAATGAAGATTGGTATAAATGGATGTAAGGTAACATTAATAAACTTGTGAATTGTATAACATTTGTCACGTGTGTCATTCAAACCATTTAAACATGGAGTTGTTGTTATTCCACAATTTAACCTTTCCATTATATCCATATTGTAGATGCAACAGTGTTATACTAACACCAATCCTCATGTGTGATAAATGAATTAATGAGGAGTACAAGTATTCCCAGGATGCTGTCACACTCACGCTGGCCTGTGTACCCACAGCACAGATCCTTGATCTTTGGGGTGTATGGTGGTTTGGCCGTCCTGGTCACCATGGGCTGGACCTACATGGCTCTGGTTCTGTCTCACTGCATCATCCTCTACAGCGTCGCCCTGGTCAAGATGAAGTGGTTGTGCTTAGCTGCCGGCCTGAGCGCGCTGGCCTCCATCAAGCTGGAGCCCTATAACTCCTGGCAGGTGAGTGGGGGGGGGTTTGAGTTAAACCAAAAACCATCATGGTGGCTCATTCAGGCCTTAGATGCGTAAACATTGAATGCTGGATTGCCTGAAAAAAAGGAGATACGTCTCACTTTTAATCAAAAAGGCGGATAATGATGACCTTCTCACCCTCAATAATATGAGCTAGCTTTTTACCATTTTATATCAAACTGAATATTTCAGTTTTTTTATAAAACAAGACATTCAAAGAGATAATCAGAAAAACCAGCATGGAGATACGTTATTATTTAGAATTTGTCAAATTCATTTTTTCAACTTATATTTAATTTAATTTAACACAATCGACTAATCGATAAGTCTATTGATAGAAAAGTATTCATATTTTGATCCTCGTTTAATAGTCAAAAGTAATTTTGGATGCACATTTGATAAGAAAACAGCTCTTTTTAGCATCTCAATTATGGAGATGTCCTGTTTTTCTCTTTTTTATATAATATGATTAGACATTTAAAGACATCACCTTGGACTTTGAGAAACATTCTGTAATTTCATAGACCTAGAGAATAGTCAAGAAAATAATCAGCTGAGTAATCCAATTAACAGTTAGTTGCAGCCCTAGTATGACATATATATAAGAGAAAATAAATAATACAACCAAAATATGCTGTTTTAAATTATAACAAGGTGCAGGAGTAATGTTGTAAAGTGCTTGCTCCGATTTTTCTTCAGGAAGCCTTGGTGACCGGCTCTTTTGACCTGCAAGACGTCCTGTTCTACGGAGGCTGTGGCTTCAGCATCATGCGCTGTATGAGCTTTGCTTTGGAGAACTGCGATAAGAAGGAGGGCAACTACACCTTCTGTGACCTGCTGAGATACAACTTCTACCTCCCCTTCTTCTTCTTCGGACCCATCATGACTTTCGACAAGTTTCATGCCCAGGTGAGGATTTAAGAGTCAAAGTCAAAGTGGAAAAGTGAGCCGCCATTTGAAATCTGACAGTAGTTATTAAAGCCATCACTCATGAGGGCAAATTGTTTTAGAAAACTCCTAAAGGCTAATGTAATAACCAAACACAATGAATTGAGTCGATATAACTATGTTTAGATTTTGAATATCAGTATGTTCTTACCCTTATTCCAACCATGATGGTTTGTGTTTTGAATTCCACAGGTGAACAACACCCAGCTGACACGCAAGGAAAGGGAGATGTGGAACATCACCACCAAGGCTTTGCTGCATCTGGGAATTATTCTCGTGGTGGACGTCTTCTTCCACTACCTCTACATCCTGACCATCCCCAGTGACATGAAGCTGGTCGCCAAGCTTTCTGACTGGTGTCTGGGTGAGCATATATATGATGAGGAGCTAATCTCGAATATTGGCTCTTTTTAACTTAATGGATATACAGTATCAAAGTTCACCAACACTCTCCTTATAACTGAATTTCCCCACGGGGATTAATAAAGGTCCATCTTATCTTATCTTATCTTATTTTGTTTCCATGTGTACCCAGCTGGTCTGGCTTATTCCAACCTGGTGTATGACTGGGTGAAGGCAGCCATAATGTTTGGTGTCATCAACACTGTGGCTAGACTGGACCACCTGGACCCTCCTCAGCCTCCTAAATGTATCACCATGCTCTATGTCTTCGCTGAGACGTAAGCGCTATTTCTCTTTCTTTGGTGACGTTGATTAACCTTGAAATTGTGTATAAGTGTTCATGTGGATTATTTCTCCTTTTTCTAGGCACTTTGACAGAGGCATCAACGACTGGCTGTGCAGGTAAGTGTGTTAAATCTCTTCCCCGGTGACCTCCCTACCATACCATGTTTTTCTTTTTTTTTAGGAGGATAAGGGATCATTATTGGGGAATAGCTGGTGAAGAATGTATGTACAATACAACATCTAAAAAGTAGGAACCTGAAGATTAACTTGAGATACAGGTCTAGTCATACATCTGCATAAGGGCTTAGAACATTATGACGGAAGTAAATGATGACCATTGGCACAGATTTGGTCCTAAAAAAAGAAAACATTTACCATTCAGGAACTAATAAGCGTTGTCCCTCCAAAATACCACATTCACACCAAGACCATGGAGGAATTGTGTATCAATGAGTTTAAACATTGGGAGAATTCTCCAAAATGTGCATTCTTCTGCCATTGGATGGTGAGCAGTGCTGTCTAAAAAATGTTTTGCCACCTCGAACTTTGGATCCAATTTAGCCTCCTTTGTGACTAGCTAGCATGATGTGGGTTCCTTAGGTTATTTAGTTTGCAGTTTGCAGTAGTTCAGTCTGTAGGGGATCGGACTTTGGACCAAAAAAATACGGAGTGCAGACTGGTAGGTACTGAAGAGGAGCCAGTTCACCTCCTTGGCCACTGCCGAAGTGCCCTTGAGCAAGGAACCTGAAGATTAACTTGAGATACAGGTCTAGTCATACATCTGCATAAGGGCTTAGAACATTATGACGGAAGTAAATGATGACCATTGGCACAGATTTGGTCCTAAAAAAAGAAAACATTTACCATTCAGGACTAATAAGCGTTGTCCCTCCAAAATACCACATTCACACCAAGACCATGGAGGAATTGTGTATCAATGAGTTTAAACATTGGGAGAATTCTCCAAAATTGGCATTCTTCTGCCATTGGATGGTGAGCAGTTCTGTCTAAAAAATGTTTTGCCACCTCGAACTTTGGATCCAATTTAGCCTCCTTTGTGACTAGCTAGCATGATGTGGGTTCCTTAGGTTATGTAGTTTGCAGTTTGCAGTAGTTCAGTCTGTAGGGGATCGGACTTTGGACCAAAAAAATACGGAGTGCAGACTGGTAGGTACTGAAGAGGAGCCAGTTCACCTCCTTGGCCACTGCCGAAGTGCCCTTGAGCAAGGCACCTAACCCCAACTGCTCACTGGCGCCGGCTAGACTGGCTGCCTCGGCTCTGACCACTCAAATGCATGTGTATGTGTGCATATAACTGTGTGTGTATTTTGTATGTGGATGTTGTACAATGTGTGTACTGTGTGTACTGTATTACCTGTATAAAAAAGCATGTGTGTGCACGACAGAGTGGAAACTGAATTTTCCCCTCGGGGGATTAATAAAGGTCCATCTTCTTCTTCTTCTTCTTCTTAATAACAACACATTTACTCTAGCTTTACAAAACCTAATGTTCATGGACGACGAGTTTGGTTCTCTATCCACTTGGTTTGAACTATTATTTTGCAGGTATGTTTATGACTACATTGGCGGGGATCACGATAAAATCTTCAAGGAGCTCCTGGCAACCATCTGCACCTTCGCAATCACCACGCTGTGGCTGGGCCCGTGTCAGCTGGTTTACATCTGGTCCTTCTTCAACTGCTTTGGCCTCAACTTTGAGCTGTGGGTGGCCAAGTTGTTCTCCCTGCCACCACTTTCTACCATTGAGGTAGGAAACATCCAGATAAAAGTCCCTATAGTCAATATAGGTATGATGCTCTGCGTAATTTTGAACCTGTTTCCCCTGTAAATATAGGGTTTTATGGGTGGAGCCATGTCACGCAGGATCCGGGGTGTGTTCAACGCTGCCAACTTCTGGACCATTATCCTCTACAACGTCCTCTCCCTGAACAGTTTGGAGTTCGCCAAACTGGTTGGAAGACGACTGATTTTCAAAGGTATGGAACAACGAGAGCGTATTATGTAGAAACATACTGAGGCTCTTCTGTCAGTTCTATTGAAAGCGAGACGGACATCAAAAGCAACAGAGTCTCAGGGGGCGGCGTCATCCTCCAGATATCAAATGACTTAACCTCTTCTTTGTTGCTTTCTTTCACATAGAATACAGGAATGTTTAATAACACCAGAATATGGTAGAGGTTGTTCACAGGATTATCAACAGATGACAGAGATAAATCCTTTATCTTTCCTTCTTTGTGTTTTTCTTCCAGGTTTTCCTCTGTCCACCCTCTCAGTGTTACTTGTGACCTACTGTGGCGTGCAGCTGGTGAAGGAAAGAGAGAGAAAAGAAGCCCTGCTGGAGGATCCCGAGCCGGTGAAGGCAGTAGATGGGGGGAAAGAAAAAGCAGAATGAACTGATAGAAAACTGTCACAGACTTCACGGTGAACAGCCCACTCACACTGTTCCATGCTCGGCCTTGTGAACTAAACCTAACCCGAGTGTAACAACTAGTCGGCACCTGTATGTATTGTTTACAAAGCCTGTGTTTTTGTCAGGAGTGAAGCAAAGTTTGGAATTGTCAAATCTCCTCAAGTGCACTTGCTGTAGATAATCGCCACGTCCTTTGGCACAAATCCAACAATGGTGCATTTTGTATTTCATCCGAACAAGAGAATGTTTTAGGCCTGCTAAATATTTAACGATAGTACACCTCATAGTATAAAAACATGCAGGAACAACTTCTGTTGTTTTTCTCCTGTTCTCACTTTAGATTTCTCTCAAATGTTGATATTATCACTGTTTTCTTTCTTTAACCATCATCAATAGGATTATTTTTTGTTAAATAGTGTCTTATTTTGCCTTAAACGCCTCAGATCCTCATTAAGACAATTGTTTACCATACTGAAAGGGTTAAAAACTTTAAAAACTTGAAATCAGAGTGCCACAAATGGACTGCAATGAAGATATGACATAAATGGTGCTGTCGACGTCCTGCACATAGCTTGCAGCTGATTGTATTTTTGCTCTACTTTCACAAAGCAAAGATAATAGTATAATGTATAGGAAAGTCTATTTTGAAGGTTGGTTGAGAATGTTTTAGATCTTTTGTCATGTTGAAGAGTTGAATGTAGTTAAACCGTCCAGAGAAAGACCACCATGCAGGAGATTACTGTCGGTGTGACATTTAAGAATATCTCCCCTCCACCCTCTCCCACATGACCCAGGCCCCTCAGCTCACTAGGAAAGGCAATAGGCCCGGGAGGGAAAATGCGTCACTCTTATCCTGCCTGTCACCAAAACCTGCTTTCTGTCTGTCTCTAGTGTAGCAGCCAGAGAAAAAACATTGTAATGCCTTTTCTTTTAGGGTTTTTACTCAAAAGTGTTCATTTTCGAATGTTTGAATTGAAATAAAGTTTTGGTTAATCCAAAAGGGACACAAGTATCAGTTTGTTTTTTTGTTGTATAGAGACAAAACTAAATATAGTTTTGTTGTTTGCATTGACGGATAAGCATAGTAAAATAAAACATTCAATTTATTCTAAATCATTTCTTATTAAATTCTATAATAAGTCATGAAAGACAGCATTGGGTTTAAAGTGAGACAATGTAATCTATGGCCACAAGATGGCCCACTTTGACCAACGCTGCTCACTGACTGAGATTAACACATGTTGGATCAAAGGGGCCCTATTATGCTTTTTGGGGTCTTCCCTTTATATAGGCAAATGGTCTGCAAATGCTTGAATCCCAACATTTGAAGCGCGGTTCTCTCCCTACCTGAAACATCTCCATTGGACTCCTTTATTTACTTCCACTTAGTTTGCTTGAAAAGCACTATCTGAACATGATTGGCACCTACCTTACTCTCCAGTTTAGGATGGTGAAACAATTGTAGCCTTAACCATATAATCCTTTTTCATGTCACAGTAGATGCTGGTATTTTGCTGCTCATTGTCATTGTTTCCTGGGACTCATTCATGGAAATAGTAACACCTGTGCTTTTCCTTCTATGAAAATAAGTGCATGTTGTAGGTGACATCATGTGATTTACATCATCTTCAACAGAGAACTACTTTTCCAGTAGTGCTAACTGATTGTTTTAAACGTCAGTGTGTTTAAAAAAAAAGAAATAAATATATACAGAAAAGTTCCATAAATCCAACATATTTTGACCAAAGATAAAAACAACATATTTAATTTGCACATCGATGATAGTCCAATGAATTTTGAGCTAGCTTACCTATGCTAAACCACTGTGTTGCATCTATCCCATAGCTGCGTATTAATAACTGGATATCTTAGTATTGTAGGCACCATATAAAGGTATACGCTTTTATGTAGCAATTCAGGTCACCCATACATTATCGTATAGGCCCGGTTTAACATGCTGCTCAATTTACAGTTTGCAAGAAATGCTCAGGTGCAATAAATAACACTAATTGTGACCTTCAAACTGACTCGCTCTTGGGTGCTGGCACAGATAAGCCGGGCAGCACTTTAATTAATGTTATTCCTTTCACCTGTGCTTTTCTATTTTTCACCATGAGCAGCATATAACTTTGTGTTAAATTGCATTTGGCCTTTGCAAAGAGTGTACAGGCGACATATCTCTTCATATGAAACTCTTACAGTATGTTTGATCAACTTATTCCAATGGTCTTGTCCTCTAAGTAAACTTTTTAGTAAACAGAGTAGCTTACATTTATTATTAAGTTAATTATATGGCAAGAATTACACATAACAGAAACTATTCCCTGTGTATGTATGAGGGAAAGTGGTGCAATTCATTTATCCCAATATCTTCTTCTCATTTTCAGCCAATAGGTGCCAGTGTCGTTTATCATTCTGGAGGCATGTATTAAACGAGGTTACACATATTCCATATATATATAGAAAATGTTTGAGCATGCTTCATAATCTTTATTCATTTGATGTGTTATGAATAATGAGACCTCTTATCTAAAAGAGGATTGATTTGATAATGAAAAATGTTGTATGAACCTGCTGTTTTAATCATATTTGAACAATTATACCATGAATGTTTGGTTCAATTATTAAGTCATGTTTATATTTGTTATCAATTAGTCTGCTCATTCTTTGCTTGGTCAATCAATTTATTTAGTCTACAACATGTCAGAAATACTCCTACATTTCTTCCCCATGTCTTTTTTTGTCAATTCAAAAATATATGCAATTTGTTTTAACAATATACAACCGAAAAAAGAAAGTCTCCATATTTGAGAGGCTGGAAACTGTAACTTTTGGAAGCTCGAGCACTTTAGTAGATAACCAAAATGATTAGTTTCTGTTGATCGACTTATTGTCGCAACTCACATTTTCAAATTGTTTTGTTATTTTTATAAAGAGCCACTTTTTAATTATTTAAATGAAAGGACATGTAGAGTACATCACCTGTTAAATAATAAGAAGTAACACCCCAACTAATGTGGAACATGAAGTGTGTCACTAGCTTTTTAACTTGAGGGAGGTTTATGGGGATGTCAATGATAAAGGTGAACAGTGAATTAACAAGTCACAGGATTTCCAAAAACAACACAATTGTACAAATACAATTGTGTGAAACTTTGTGAAAATATCACAGTAATAAAAGTCAGCAAGACGGCCTGCTGAGTTGTTCTGCTGGATTTAAGACACCTCTGTGCTTAGTCATTCAGCTGTTTTTGTGGGGGTCTGTGTGGTGCAGGAGTGGATAGGTCCACCAAAATGGATTCCTCAGCTTTGTGAGGGTCCTGTCTATAAATACCCCTGACTTACAGTGACTGACAGCCACAGGCAGCTGCAGCCACCAGCCAACCAACCCACTGAGACTGTCCCCAGTGATCCGAGCCGCCCTGTGCACGCTGACAGTCCTGCTCTGTGGTGGGGAGCGAGTAGGGTGCCCACGAAACCCAACCAGCATTAGGTCGACAGAACAAAATGGCGGCCCAGACTATAGACCCGGTGGAGCAGCCTCGGATGTACCAACAGAGTCTGCTTCAGGACGGATTGAGTGACCTCTTGGAGAATGAAAAGTTTGTGGACTGCGTCCTCAAAATTCAGGAGGAAGAGTTCCCCTGCCACCGCTTGGTTTTGGCCGCAAGCAGCCCTTTCTTCAAGGCCATGTTCCTGTCCGAACTGGAGGAGAGCAAGAAGCGTGAGATTGTACTCAAAGATGTGGAGCCAAGTGTCATTAAGATGATCCTGCGCTACTTATACACCTCTGACATTAATCTGACAGAACAGAACGTCCAGGATATCTTCATGGTTGCTAACATGTACCAGATACCCTCAATCTTCTCTGTATGTGTGTCTTACCTCCAAGAGAAGCTGGTTCTGGGAAACTGCTTGGCTATCTTCAGGCTGGGACTGCTGCTGGATTGTCCCAGGCTTGCTCTGAATGCTAGAGACTTCATCTGTGAACGCTACCAGATGGTTGTCAGAGACCAGGACTTCCATCAGTTGGGCGCGAGCGAGCTGGCCATCATCATCACCTCAGACGCCCTCAACATTGAGCGGGAGGAGCTGGTGTTTGAATCTCTAATGGACTGGGTCAAACATGACGAGACTAACCGTGTTAAGGACCTTCCAGAGCTTTTGCACTGCATCCGTTTCAGGCTCATAGCTCCGGATTACTTCAAAGAGAAAGTAGAGCGTCACCAGTTCCTGCGGTTCAGCCAGGACATCAAGAAGGAGCTGGATCTGGTCAAGGATGCTTACAAAGGGCGTCTCCCAAAACCCAAGAAGCTTGAAAGTGACGAGGCAAAGGGGGGAGAAGAAAGCGAGGAGGAGGACGATGAGGAAGAAGGGTACTTGCCGGGTATACTCAACAACAACCCTCGCTTTGGAATGTTTGAGCTGGAACTGATACTAATGATCAGTGACAAAGGGACTGTGGCCTATGACCCGGTAGGAAATGAATGCTTTGTGGCCTCAGAGTCGACAAAAATTCCCAAGAACCACTGCAGCCTGGTGACCAAGGAGAACCAGGTGTTTGTTGTCGGAGGACTTATCTACAACGAGGAGGACAAAGATGAACCGTTCAGCTCTTACTTCCTGCAGGTATGATGTGTTTTGTAACCTGAAAAAAAAGGTCAAATTCTATTTCCTTGTTCCTCAATCCTCACGTATCATTGTCTTCATCCCCAGTTTGACCCAGTGAGTTCAGAATGGTTAGGGATGCCTTCTCAACCCAACCCTCGCTGTCTGTTCGGCCTGACTGAAGCTGAGAACTCCATCTTCGTTGTTGGGGGAAAGGAGCTGAAGGATGGAGAGCACGCCCTGGACTCAGTCAGCATCTACGACAGACAGTAAGTGTGGATAGGGATCTTCTTTAAATCCACGGTCTAAATGAAAACACTTTTTTTTCAAGGGAAGCCTTTTCAGGAAATGTTTCTTATTAATCAGCAATCAAGCCTCCTTTTAAATCATCAGAGAGTGTAATACAATCACTCTAATTTTAACAATAAAAGCATTATTTCTATAGATGTAAAATGCTGCATCATTGTCCTGTGTAAACCATGTAAAGCCATCAAAATGCATTTTTCGGCAGAATGATTGGCTCTTTTTGTCTCAAAAGTTGTATAAATGTCTAAACTTTAAACTTAACCTTTGAGTTTTTATGAAAAATCCAAATCTATCAAATTTTTGTAGATGCTTTTTTGTGCCACAAAGTTAGTTATTGAATTCCTGAAGATCTCCCTCGTCATCATTTCTTATCAGTATTATTGCTGAATGAGTCTTTAGATTCACTTCATTATCATCAATAATTGTATTAAGGATTACTTCAAGATGATGCATATTCTTTTGTTGTGCACAGGTCATTCAAATGGGGAGAGTCTGACCCTCTTCCTTACCAAGTGTACGGCCATGGAACCGTCTCACACAACGGTCTGGTCTACGTCATTGGAGGGAAATCTGAAAGCAAGTATGTGGCACAGTATTTTATTACACCTCAGGATTGTATTTTCACACTGTGGTTCCATGTAACCGATAAGAATGCTAGTTTTTGTGCCTTTTTTTAAACCAAAACCTTAATGTATTGTAATTTATTCTATGTTGCTCAATCCTCAATTTGTAAAAGTATTACTTCAGATACAACAGATTGTAGTCCTTTAGGTATTTTATATAAACGGCCCCTTCTCTTTTCAATTCCACACCCTCAGTTTATGACATTATCAGGGTTGTTTTTTCCACTGTTTATAACTGTTTACAGAATGAGTGTTACTCTTTGTGAAACTGAACTTCATCTATAAGATAAACTAGCCCCTTTAACACACTGTTTTAAATGATTCATGTAGGAAATGCATGAGAAGGGTCTGTGTCTACAACCCCACAAAGTTTGAGTGGAAGGACCTGGCTCCTCTGCAGACGGCCCGCTCCCTGTTTGGTATCGCCGTACACAAAGAACAGATCTTTGTGGTCACGGGGGTCACAGACGCAGGGCTCACCAGCTCTGTGGAGTTCTACGACATTGCCACCAACAAGTAAGACAACTGTTGTTTTTGTATATGAGCCACTTTAACTCATTGTTATGAGGTGAAGCCTCTGCCCACAGTAATTTAATGACTCATCGAGCATTTATAGAAGATCACAAGGTCATAAAAATAGCACTGATTGCACTGCTGTGTGTATCATACAGTAACATATAGCAGCTTATCTAACACCATCATCACGTTATTGTTGTTTTGTGCTCCAGGTGGTCTGAGTTTACAGACTTCCCTCAGGAGCGCAGCTCTCTCAATCTGATTTCCACTGGGGGTTGCCTGTATGCTGTGGGGGGCTTTGCCATGATGCCCAGTGAAACCAGCGACGAGCCCGCCCCAACAGAGATGGCTGACGTCTGGAGGTGAGGGGGCCCATGAGGGAATATAATGTGACCACAATAACAGATTTCATTCTACAGTTGAAAAGACATTATACCCCATTATTAAAACACAGCAAAGAATAATCTCATGCCAAACTCCAATTATGTCTTTCCATAGACCATATACTTTGCCAAAAGGATAAGTACAGGTTTAATGGATATTTTTTTAATTATAAGTATTATTTTGTTTTTCTAATTGTTAACTAATCCTATAAAAGACCAAAAGCAACCATTATTTCATTAATTGAAATCACAAATGATGTGATATTTTTTAAATATTGACATCTAGTGGGAACAAAGGGGTTTGAGGCTGAGTGCCACACATAAGGCAAAGTGTTTAGGGAATATACCAGATTTATTATATTTTACAATAATGGCTGCATTCCAATTATGTTTTCAAGGATGCTTGTTTTGTGCGTGTTTGCTCACTCTTCACACCTTACTTGCAGAACTAAATGGAACTGAACAATTGTTACTGTACTTTTATATGTACTTTTCCTGTTTAGACAAGTCCAAATGTATGCCATGGTAACATACATAAATGTATACCGTCGCTCATTAGGGTTAAAAGTGGAGAAAATAATAATCTAAAAAAATTGCACTTTCCATTTACTACTGTCGACAATGTGTATTGTATAAAATATTTTAAATATTTGTCATCCCAAAGATATTCAGTTTACATTGAGGATTAAAGAGACCAGGAACTATTCACATTTAAGAAGCTGGAGTGGAATGGAATATTGATTGTTGAAAAGAAAAATACTCAAACTGATTAATCTTTTATCAAAATAGTTTATGACTAATTTCTTAGTTGACAATGATTCAATTAATCTTTGCATGTCTAGCTAAAAGGACTTGAGATTGCATTTGTTATTGTTATATTCTATCCAATGATGTTATAAGCAGACAAAAACTGATTTATGTATGTTTCCCACAGATATGACGAGCCAGACAAGTGCTGGAATGGGATTTTGCGAGAGATCAGCTATGCAGAGGGAGCCACTATTCTCCCAGTGCGTCTCAACACTCTGCGCCTCACCAAGTTATAACTGAGCTGTTGCTGGTGCCACGAGGTTAATAGTGATACATTATCATTAAAGTAAATGATTGTACTCATTATGGACCATCTCCCAAAATTGGTTTAGGGTACAGAAAGTTTCACAGTAACAATCCCATTTGGTCTCTCAAGGAGAAAAGGTGTTATGAGGTTGTTCCCCCCTATTTTTTTACAGCAGGGGGAGACAAATTCATGTTAATGCTAGCTTTATAAAAAGCTAACATGTTGATTTGTACATCTGTTTTATTTGTTATTTTATGTCATCAAGTGTCTTTAATACTGGTTTGCTTTATTTGAAGCAGAAATAAAGAGTGACTGTTTTGCTTTAAGGCCTGTCCACAGTGCAAATGGTTTTATTCAACATCATTTTACATTTTGTCCAATAACATTTTTACAGCAAATGCAGCATAATGTACAGTACACCGTATTTACAGATAATATACATGGCAACAGATAAAATACACTTTAGAGATATATTATGTAGATAGAATGAGCAAGGAACGTTTAAATATAAACCACAGTTTTCCAGTTGACTCCTGAGCACTCTAAGTCATCACCACAACACACATTATAAACAAAGATATCTGTTTAGGACAATATACAACAAGTCTGAGGTAATTTCAGGTAGTTCCAGCTTTACAAACACTGGTACAACAAGACCAGGGGTTAAAGTAAACATCAAACTCCAAAATCACTCATACGTGAAATGTGACACTATGACTGCCTTTACATATTAATGTCGAAAAAGTCTTTTTTTGACCTGGGAGGGAGGGAATGACAACTATCATGCAGGGTGTTATTGAAGTCGATAAAATACATGAAACAATATACAGCAGATTGAGCGTCTTTGTGAGGTAGGGTTTTAAATGTAAAGGAATATTTAATCCACAAAATTATCATTTGTATATTAAGTGCTTTCCCCCTTTCACCTTAAATCCTTGAAGAAAACCGTTTTTTTTGCGCACCTATCCAATATTTATTTTTGTATTATCTTTACAAACAAAGGTCTTCTTCAAGAATTCATGGTATCACAGGATAAATATGTATGTACAAATGGTCCTTTAGGGGTTACATATTAGGTAAATGCTGGCATAATAACATGCTGATGTTTAGAGGGTTTATGTAACCATGTTTGGAATCTTAGGTTAGCATTTGCTAATTACTGATATACTCAAAGAAGCTCTGAGGTTGATGAAAATGTCCTTAGTTTTGCAGTTTTAAGCAAACTTTCAGTATAGTAAAGTATAGATGACAATACCAAAAGAAAGGCATTGCCGTGGTTATTACCTTTCAAACAGCTTTGGAGCATAACATATTTCACTAAATAACTAGAAACTCAGACCTGCTGGATATGCTAGTTTAAAGTCGTAAGATCATAAAGTTATTAAGATTCATCCTCTGATGATAAAGTCTGTATACGTCTAACAGATATTTCCATCCGGACCAAAATGTTCAGCCAACTGACCGACAGCCATGCTGCTAGCGTGGCTAAAAAACAGTAAGATAAAATAACAATACCTACTTAATCTCTGACAGCATAGCATAGAGAGCTTACACTCAATGCAATGAAATGAATTGTCCATGCAATTCAGTTAATGGAAGTTAGTGTTGTCACATATTTATTCACAATGTTGTGTATTGTGAACTAATAATGAAACACATCTGGTCCATTAGTCGCAGCAACAGTATAAATAGAAATGAACGTCTGCTGAGCGACTGCACTCAGACAAAACTAAAAGCCTTTGTAATCTGAGATAAATTTCACAAGCGGGAGCTTTACTGTCTCCTCTGGAATGTTATCCGACAGTAATTCTGCAATGTGTATTCCCTGTATAAAACTGTCATACACGGGATAAAAACATCCGATACATTGTTTATGCTATAGATACCTCCTATGTGACTACTGTTCATGACAGCCTGACACTCTCATCCAAGTTGTTACCACGGGTCTCTTGAGCAGCATGGGCCATTAGGTTAAGTGCTTGGAGCCCTCTTGTGTAACACACCCTTTTAATAAACATCTTGTTTTTTATAGGACGCAGCTCATCTCTGCCTCTGTCCAACTATTGCTTAACTTCAGATGGAAAACACTGGCCAAGACCTCCATTTCATTTCCCTTTAATTCACATAGTTGGTGGTCTTTCTCCCTGCAGTATTTGGCATTGTGTTCATCATTAAAGACTTATTCTGAGAATTGATTTTCAACTTGTTAGGAGCCAGTTTGGGTTGCCTTATCGAGTGATCTCAGAGCTATACTTGTTTTAAAACAAATCTGTTAGCGAGAGACTAGCCCATATGTTAATATAAGATACATGAGGGTCAAAGAGGTCAACTACCGGTATCATGAAAGTTAATTCCCGATCAAAGCTATAAGTCTCGCAAATGTAACTTAAGGAGATGAGTTCAGATGCCTTTTCACACTTGCAAAAATAAATCACTTCTCACTTTTTGTTGATAAAGTTACAATGAACAAATATTAGCCTTGGCACAATATTTAATATTAACCTCCAGTAACCAATATGAAGTGCTTGGCAACAGTGCATGTGTGTATAATTAAGTACCCAATGATAGAAACACAGAGACGCTTCAGATAGCAGAGAAGTGCTCCTGACACTCAGACTCCCGACGCATTGTAGGGCTGCATTTGGTCAACATAGTGATCTGGGTGCTGAAGTTGTTGCCGTTGCTGCCTATGGAGGGCTTCTGGTACTTGCTGCCTGTACCCAGGAACCTCTGCAGCATCCATCTGCGCCACTTACGTTTAATCTCCGCCTGTACCTGCAGGAGAAACAAGTGGGTAGAATGCAAACAGGTTGATGAGGTGGAGATTAAGAGTTTAAGGCAAACAGGAGTGGGACTTAACATTAAAATAAGTGACATAAAAGGACTTTAAACATCAAGAGCTGTTTTATGTTTGCATTTACTTACCTCTCCGTTCAGAAAGCAGTACAGAACTGCAACGACGAAACCCTGAGGAAGAGAGAAGAATATAAAACGCACAGCCTGATAACGGCTGTTGTTGAAAAGAAATACCAGAGTGATATTACAGCTGGGGAAACACTCAAAATGCTTGTGTATGAATAATGACGGTAAGATTACGACAAACTTTAGAGTCAGACAGGAGGTTCATCATTTAGATCTCTGGGAAATGTTCCCAGGAGATATCATTCTAGGCTAAAACGGTTATAAATGAGGAATACTTTCCATCGCTATCCATCATTGCCTTTGGCTCTCAGCGCTCATTTTCAATCTAATACCAACTGTAAATCAGCCATCTCATTATTCAAGTGAACAATTTTAAACATTTCGGCTGAATCAGCCATTAACTTGCCTTATTAGACAACACATTTCATCCTGCTATTTTCATGTAACTTTACAGAATGAAAGTATCTCTTCTACTAATCTGGTGTTTTATTTATGACACAACTCTTTACCTCAGACACAACATGGCAACCCAGGCCAGTCAAAAGACAGATAATGTACATAAAATACCATCATTTATCAGTGTTGCTTCTTTCTAACATTTGGAAAGTTGAGATACTGGTACTAACAAATCAACACTTTGTATGTTGTCATGTGACGTTACCTGAAAGGACCCCAGAATAAGATCAAAAACCATCCTAACTTGGTGGTGGATGTGGTCAGGGATGAAGGCAAAAATGATGTAATTTATGCCAAAAAGAGGTATCAACAGCAAAGTGGATTTAGCCAGTCTCCTGAAAAAAGTCACAAAACAAAAAACAGAGGAGGTGAAAAAGAGAAGGCTTGAGTTCCACCTTGTGAAAACCTTTCAATCTGTACTCAAAGCCGGGCTTTTCACTATGCAGGAGGTGTGATTGCTCACCACCTCCAACATAGCAGAAGAAGAAGAATGTATTCAATGTCACCTGATAAGAAATGACTATGATAGAGATTCTGCACTGCATTGAAAACCTACGAGTACTGATTGGATTCCTTTCTTCCGATGTCCGGGCAATTCATTTTCTGTCGCAAGATACGGATAATGCAGATGAAGAGGAAAAAGTTCACCTGCCAAAAGAGTAAAAGACTGATTAATGTGATTGCATTTTGAAGGGCTGCATATGAAATGTTATCCATGGTGACTCACAAGTATGGTAACCAAAATAGGTGTTTTGATGATCCACCATGGGCTGTCGTCAATTATCTCCCAGCATCTGTCAGAAGAGAAAAAGGAGTAAATACAAAATAGTTTGCAAGTTAAATCATAATTTAAAATATAACAAATCCTTTAGCTGTAGTACAAAGGTAGAGAGCAGCAGAAACAATGGGGAAGAGAAAAGGGATTTTTATGTTTTGATGCTAGTTAGCCAAACCATCTTAAGTGTCTAGGTAAACCCAGTATCTTTTAAGAAACAGTTTTCTTTTTTATATATTTTTGTTCATTTGAACTAATAAACTAGTTAAATAACAGAGTCTAAAGTTCATAATACTTAAATAACCTATTTAGATTAGCGTTAACACACCAAACAAACTTGCGTGAATTCATGTTTAGCCAGAGAGGCTGTGGTGCTAATTTAGCTAAGCTAGGCTAGTTATCTTTTAGCAGTTCTGGTACATTTTTAGTACCATGAGGGTCTTCGTTTCCTCATCTTGTTGGATAAAATAAAACATTTCTACAATGTCAACACATTTTTTACTTTCTTTAAAAATATTTTTTTCCTCACAAACTAGCTTAAACATGACATAGCTCTCTAGCTTTAGCATTCAGGTAGAAGTATGTTACACTTTTTTACACACATCTAACAAACACTGAAAAAATATTAAATGGTAAAGCAAATTAAAAGAAAACCTGTCTTGTTTTAAAAAAAATAGATTAGGTAGATGTCACATTTTGGCTTTGTAAGGTAGTGTAGCCATAAAATCCCTCAGCTCTTAGACTTTGTGTCTTGTTGGAGATTGATAGTTCACTACAGAGCTCCACTAAAACCAGCTATTTTTATAATTTTTGAGTGTATAATTATGTTTAAATCAGCTGACATTAACTTGTCAGTCATAAGTAAAGGTAGGCTTACAAGATAAAAGCAAATATGAATGATTGACTCACCCATGATCATTCAAATAAGCCTTTGTAATCACCCATGCTGAGATAAAGATGGTTGGAGCTCCTGCAAATAAGAAATATAAAAATAATATTGTAAGTTATTTCAATATTAAAATAATCTCTACATGATGGAGAGACACTATTAATTATATCCACAATGTTCAAACACCACACTGACTCCACATTACCAAATTTGAAGCTGAGCCTTGAGCATGTAATCTTTTGGATGATTTTATGGATGAAGTAAAATTGTGTTTTGGGTATGCTTATCATTTTTAACCGGACTCATGTGCTCTTAAAAAAGTGAAAGGCTTGTCTCCATTTTCCTGCTGGCAGACACAACATGTTGTGCCTATTGATAGATGCTTTATTGCTGTGATGGGAAAAAACATCAGACATTTTGAGCATGGTTGTTTAACTGTTTCGAAGACACATTGGAACTTCAAGTACGTTTTTTTAAATATGAGAATGTACTGTAGGGCCCATATTTTTCGTAGATGAAAGCTCTAGACATGCTTTTTGATGAATATATGTGTATTTCATATCCTTAGGCCCTATTGCCAAAGCTATCCATTACAAATATAAAAGGTTCAAAGCTCAATTTACTTGATGTCTTACTTTGGGAAGGAATACATTTTATTCACGTGTTACGTCTGCCATAGATACACAAATGAATTAAATTAGCCTTTTTCCTATCAAGAGCATCAAAAGCATCGCAAGACGCGTTAGACTGCAATATAACAGCGGCGTGGCAGCTGCCTGCTGCTGCCCATCTAAAACTGGCAGCAGGAATCATTCATATGCAGATGGAAAGGCAAAGCAGTTTCCTCTGCATGTATAAAACCCCACTTATAAATTAATTTACATATCATCATGTATGTTGTGGCTGTTGTAGTTCAAACAAAACAGACATTCAGGTTGACTGAGGATCCTCTTGAAGGACATTTGATGATTTCTTGCTGCAAATTTGTGCCTGTGTGAGAGATCCGTATTCATCAACATATGGTACAAAGGCTGGTACGTACCCCATCCAATCAGTATGTACCACCAGAAGTACTTCCTCTCAGAGAAGAAGGAAATGGCTAACACAGTGTGGAGATAGAGGCCCTCGACCAGCAGCCAGAAGTAACTCGCCATGACTCCGTACTGGAAGAAGACCACCACTGCTTTGCAGCTCACCTACAGGAGAACCAGGACATTAGCAGCTTATTGCATTACAAGGCAATGTCGATAAATGCAATTTCATTAATATATTCAAATGATGAAGACAAATTAAGGTGCCAGTGGACAAGACACAGAGTATGTTTTTAGGGTATTACTCTAAAATTAGAATTAATGATTCTCTTAGAAGAAAACACTTGTATTAGACTTGGCAAGGCACTCATCAAAAGCAGCAGTGAGGAGACAGTCATTATCCCAATTAATATGAGCATAATATAATTAGACAAAACTCTATAGGGGTGACCTTATGGTTGTGCTGATTATGGTAATTACGGTTGCTACACTGATTAAAACTGAAGTCAAAGTGTATTTGAGATTCATGGTGTTTTTACATTTATATTTATTTTCTATCAAAAGCCACTTGCTGTGTCTTGGTTGGATATTGTTTTTGTGCCGAGGCTGCATATGTGTGATATTACAGATAAAAACAACAGTTAGCTGACAAATCTTAAAGCAAGATTAGGTAACTTTCCTGAAAAAAAGCCACAGAAACGTCATAAAAAAACATTCATGTGGAAGGATTAAACAATAAAACTTAGTATAACAGTAACACATGAAGTTCTTAAGACAGCAAATTAACCCCTTACAGCAAAGGGTTAATTTTAAGACAGCAAATTGACCCTAACCCTAAATTAGCCCATGGTGGTGGTGGGGTTATGGTATGGGCATGTGTATGTTATGGACGACGAACACAGGCCACTCGATTCACAACATTACCCTAACCCTAACCCTAATCCTAACCCTCACACCAGATATTGACTGGTTTTCGGACCCCCCAGACCCCCCCAATAAAGCAAAAATGCACGTTTCAGAGTGGCCTTTTATTGTGGCCAGCCTAAGGCACACCTGTGCAATAATCATGCTGTCTAATCAGCATCTTGATATGCCACACCTGTGAGGTGGGATGGATTATCTCGGCAAAGGAGAAGTGCTCACTATCACAGATTTTTTCAGATTTGTGAACAATATTTGAGAGAAATGGTTATTTTGTGTATATAGAAAATGTTTTAGATCTTTGAGTTAATCTCATAAAAAATGGGAGCAAAAACAAAAGTGTTGCATTTATATTTTTGTTCAGTGTATATGATCGTAAACAATCACCTTACCAATTTATCAAAAAACTACAATTCCCATGAAAATGTACCAACATAGTATTCTAATGTTCTTATTCCTACTCTTCAATTGTAATTTTTGGTTTTGTAGAATTTCTAGATTGTTCTTCACTCTCTGTTGAGTTGAGTTGAAAAAAAATGAACTAATGTATCCAGGACTTATGGGAAATTGTGTCCATTTAGGAAGCTAAAAACCACCGAATCCATACATGTATATACACATTTACTAGAGAACATAAGGTTTTGGGCTTTACGAATTTATGATCCAACAGATGTAAACAATTTTCAGTTTGGCTTCCTATAAATCGATTTTCCCAAGGTGAGTTTTTCTCTTGGTACCGAGTAAACTGATCACGGCGTGTAGTAAGTAAGTAAAGTCCCCTTTACTGTCTTGCTTTCTACTAATGTCTTTTTTTTTTTTTTTTCAGAGGCAGAGGAGAGGGTTAGCAGCTGTGTTTGGACCGGGTGTAGCCTCAAGAGGAAATATCTAAAGTCAGCCATTAACCATCACCACTTCAGCGGTAGTAAAGCAGGTGATTTACGGTGTGCTGATCTAATCCTCTCCGGTAATAAAGTAGTGTATTCAGCTGGACCAAGAGCTGAGAAAACACCACTGACGTTAGGGACTTGATCAATCAAATATAAAAAGCCTTATCATATGAAACTCTTATCCAATATCTAATCTAACTCCCTATCTTAACTCAACACTTATGGCATTTTGATTTTGCTGCAATGGTAATGTTGTAGAGATGGGGCGATTAAAACATGATATGAAACTTTAAATGTGATTTATTGACAAATATCTCTCTAGTTCAGGCTTAACTTCGGCAAACAGGAACTCTCACAACATCCTGCTGGATAGATGAATGAGGAATTGACTCAGGAGTGGAAAAAAATTGGCAAACATTGCTACACCCACAACCACCTGAGCACTTAGGCGTTAAGTAAACTCTGAGACAAAGCGTTAAATGCAGTTTTGCTGAGTGAGTGATTATATACATTGGTTTTTCCTAAACGAAGGAGAGAAACTAACAGCTGGCTACTCGAGCATCAGATAGATGGGGTAACTTGATCAAGTGGCAGGACTTTTGATTATGCCGGGAAGAAAATCAATAAAGTTTACGGCTTTGCTAATAAAATGGACATGTTGGCGAGTGAGAAAGGGTGCGTTCAGTACTCACAGGTGACTGGCAATTATCTGTCTCCCCCACGTCATACAGAACCACGTCCTTGATGAAAACAGCTACAGCTTTCAAAATGAAAGAAACAAACAGGTGCATGTGGATGTAGTTTCTTGTGCAGTGGAGCTTCCTGCAAAAGAGGAAAATACAGTTAGATTCTTTCAATCTAGAGGGGAAAGCAACACCCCTCTGTTCTAAACATTACATAGCCTGAACATTTTCTAAAAAGGTGAGTGTTTATGGCCCCAAAGCACGCAATCTGAAAGAATATAAAGAGAATATCCAGTAGAAGCGTCACAGACTTCAGTTATGGGGCAAACATTCACAGAAACAAGTGTATTTTACCCGAGACAAGTAGTCATTATAAGCACTTAGAATATGGTTGTTGCCTTGTAAAGTGCTCCTACTGTGTCGGTATTCTTTTATTTCAAGCTATATATAATTATCAAGAAAAGCTATCTGTATGTTTCATCCTGTGATGTAATGTAGGATCTAGTTTTCCAGTGAAACATATATTTATCATGCAGAAACAGATGTGAAACAACCTTGACATTCAAATGTAATCAAGTTCAGATGAGGGTTTTCTGCAGAGAAACTGTCACTAATGTAAATTCCTTCTCCTGGGTGTTCTCAAACAAATGCCTTCCTGGTGAACTTATGATTGAGGAGGAATTGTGTAAAACCATCAGGCGAGGCATCCCATCAGGACGGCGCGATGACACACAGCTTCAACCAGCTGCTTCAACACGCTGTCTACAGATGAACATAAACAGCAAACGCTGTACACAACCCATACTGCTCGAGAGTCCAAACCATTTGCATTTTATAACTCAGAGGAGTAAACACTTGCCTTGTTGTTTAGCCCCTAACACACAAACAAACCAAATGCAAAAAAACAGACCGGGTTGTGTTAGCACCAACACACAGCAGCCATTTAAACATATTCTGATATGATCAGTGCTTTGTCATGCAAACATGTACTTTTTCTCAGCAAGCCCAGGGCTGAAGGTCAAAAGGGAATATGAACAACAGCAGTCCATCTAAGTGGTTTGACATTAAGACTGCTTGCAGTTAACCGCTTTGTTTTGAGAAATATTGCAACAGCAGATAATGTCAAATTTGGACTTCTTGTCCCACAGTCACATTACTGTGTGTGAAAAACACTATAAAACCTCTATAAAATGCAGGAAGTATGGTGTGAAATGAGAGATTGGCTGGTTTTTATCGCTCTTAATGATGGAAAAGGTGTTTGATTGTCTTTACACAGGAACATTGAGTAGCATTTTGATGTATCTGCTTACCGAAAGAGACACAGTATGATGATGGCAATCGTCAGACAAATAAGAGACACGCTGTGACCGATGGTGTAACCCACTTTGATAGCGTCGAAGAATTCCCCCTGCAAATACATAAATTCACTTATGATCAGTGAAAACAGTGACACTTAAAGCAGCAGAACATGGGGCTGGAAGACCTTTGTTTTCTTACCGATGTATTATCATCTATAGTGTTGTTGGGATTGTATCCACAGTCCTTTATGTATGAGTCTATGCTGATTGGGGTCCAGCCTTCCTCGGTGCAGGTCTTTGACAGGTTACCTAATGAGCATAAATACAGAAGGAATATTCAATTTTATCTGGCAAAATTACAACTCATCACTCTGGGAGATTCACTGTATTCCAATTAGAATTCATTAGTTATACAAGCGTAATTATAATGTTGTTGCTATGTTTGGGGAGTATGGGCTGTATGAGCCACAAGGCAAAACGTATCCTACATCTACTGACACTTAATTATGTCACACTTAGAGGTATGGGTCTCACTGGAATACTCCCAAATACTAAAAGAAAATGTAGGGGGAGACTGAAGGGATCAGTCGTCCCAAAGGCTCAGACATGCTGGAAAGGTTACCATGTGCATTTGCCTCCATCTGTTACTTAACTGAGTATGTGGCCACACACACACACAAACACACACACACACACACACACACACACACACACACACACACACACACACACACACACACACACACACACACACACACACACACACACACACACACACACACACACACACACACACACACACACACACACACACACACACACACACACACACACACACACACACACACACACGTGTGTACTCTGAAATGCCCGTAGGGTCAGAAGTGAAAGGTCCAAGTGCATTACAGTGACCACAACAGAGGGCACTTTCATCCCAGAGGGGATTAGAGTACAGAAAAGCTTAGAGTAGAATATATAAATTATACTAAAACTATACAGTACAGTAGTATCTACAGTAGTCTACTCAGTAGAGCTCAAATTGAGTGTAGCTCAGTAGAATAGAGCTAGGAAAATTTGAGCTGACAAGAGCTCAGAGTAGATCAGAATAGATCTCAGTAGAGTAAATAAGAGAAGAATAGAGCTCACTAGAGTAGAGCAGACTATAACTCAGTATAATAGATATAGGAATATTAAAGGACAGTTCAGTAAAGTTTGGTACAGTAGAGCTCAGTAGAGTAGAGCTAGGACGATTAGATCAGACTTGAGCTCAGTAGAATAAATCTAGGAAGATTAGAGCAGAGTAGAGTAGAGATCAGTAGAGTAGATCAGAGATAGACAGTCCAGTAGAGGAGAGAAAGGTGAATGATAGTGGAGTAGAGCTTAGTAGAGGAGAGTCTAGTGCTTTAGAGGAATGTACATTTCTGAAGTGGTAGATCCTTGAGGTTGCTAGATTTGCACAGTGAAATACTCAAACTGAAAAAGTTAATAAATAAGTCAAAACATTTGTATATTCCAGTCTTGTATTACCCCCTACATTGCATTGTACCGTTTCCTCTGTAGCCTCAAGCAACAAGAAAATCATAATAATGCTCTTTCTTCTACTCTTTAGGAAATGCACCAGAGTAAAGGAGTAGAGGCTAGAGATTTCCAATATTTTCTAAATATCAAAATGTGTACAATAGGAGTGCATAGTGACTTTTAGAAGATTATGTTTTCAAAACTAACAGGAAGAAGACACTGAGACACTCATCATTAACTAGATTGGCACCTCTTGTTACAGCGTTCATGAAGCATGTCTGATCCTGTCAGCAGTAGTAAGAAGCACAGATTGACGTCTCCTATTCATCTGGAACATTTCCTCATTCTTTCCTGTCGATAAGACAGTGTGTGTGTTGTTGGTGACAAAATAATCCATGCATTGAATGCTACGGTTGAAATATAAATATAGGACATTCCTTACATTTACCTAATATATTGCTGCCCAGCCAATATCAAATCAAGGACGAGTTGGGAAATGAGCAACAATCCAAAGTCTTAGAATGTGTTTGGCATTAAACTATAGTCGGCTCACAAATACCTGAGTGGCGTATTGCAGAGAAGATGGAGGCTTAGCTTCCTCAAACAACATGACAAGACACAAAGGAGATGATAAGCCTGTGCTGTTTCAGCCCATGCCACCACTGGATTTGGCTTGTTTGAGGGATTGCCAGAAGAATGCTTTCATCATCCCCCAAAAACATGACTGCAAGGATTTTCAGCGTCCTGCACCACAACGAGGAGAGCTCAAACAAGTTAATCTCCATGTCATTGCTTTAATTTTGAGGCTTTTTTTTATTTTAATCTTGGCTATTCTCTCGATGTGGTGTAGTCAAATACGTTATCCTTCCTAATTATAACCTGGCAGAAGGTTTATATAAGCCTATATCGATTAGCTTCAGCTCAACAGAGTATTATGGCATATACTGTAGGTGAAACCATTGACAGCCAGCACTCTGTCACTCGTGGGCTTGCAGTGAGGGTGAGTCGCTGTGTTTTTTAAAGAGATGAATGACGGTTTGTTTGTGTTAGACTTACTAGGTAAAGAGTTCATGAGAATGGCAAACTCGATCTCAGCTTAATTTACGACTTGACCCTGAATCTCTGTGGCGCCACTCGTAATACTTGTTTTTTTGTGTGTTAGGATCAAATGTATAGCCGGGGATGTGTCAATAACTTTAGTGTTACGCAGCTGACTGACAGCGCATTCATTGGATAATAAGCTAAATTGATATTTTCTTTTACAAAAGGGCAACATCTTTCAAGGTATACCTCATATTGCTCTCACTTCTCAGGGTTTCAAAACATGTTCCAAATAAAATGAATACACTTTAAAATGCACAGCAGTACACAAACTAGGTTGTCATACTGAGTTCCTGTTACGTTCTCACAGTCATTGACAAAGCACAGAATCCCACACCATTCATCATCATCCTTTCATTAAGTCCTATTTACATGAACTGAGAGTAAACCAGGTTCACCCGCAGAGACCTTCAATGATTTGTTGATGTACTGCATAATTGATATCCTGCACATCGGAGCATCACAGGCCACTTATCATCTCATGTCTGCTTTTGATTCCCTGAACCTTTGGCATGTCAGTGAAATATTCCTGTTCTGCCTTCAACCCCAAAAATCTGGGGATTCCTCATGTGTCCCTTCAGTTTTCCCTGGAGTGCTCTCCTCCCCCGGGTCACACATTCTCCCATCTAGGTAACATCAACTTCCAAGAAATCCTCTCTCTTCTGCACTGAACCTTCACATTCTGATTATAAATCCTCCATCTGAATCCCTCTCATGACATGAATATATCACAGAGATAAATACTTGCAGGAACCCCCTCGGCATGTGTGCAGACTCTGCAGAGGCACTCAGGTGTTCTAAAGCTCTGCAATCAATTATATGGGTTGAATTTGTGAAATTATCCAACAGGTGACATACGCAAAACCTAGGATAGGTGCAGACCTTTTGATCAGCTTTCAGCAGCAGAAACAGATATATTCAATGTCAAGAGATGGGTATGAATCTTAATATTTGTTTTATCCAAAAGCTACTTTTAATGAAACAAAGAAAAAAGTTTTTAATGCACTGATGAATCCTGAGAGTTTGGCCTATAACAATAAAATAATCAATAATTAAAGGATAAATTGATAATGAATTATGATAACAAATTGTTCATATAATGTATTGTTTGCATATTTAACCATAACGTTTTATAGTCTTAATGTAGGTAATAAACTGGAGTAGTGTCATGCTGATATCAATTAGTTGATTTAACCATATTAACCTTTAGTGTCATCCCTTAACATAGTGGTGTAATGGTATAAAATTGAGTTAACATGTAGGCAAAAATATGTATCATTATACATGCAGCCAACAAATTGAGCCATTAGAATTCAATGTTCTGGTCACATGGGAATGTGAGTCCAAACGTAGTTCTCCTTTTAGCTCTGTTGTGGTCTCCAATAACCATTGACAACAAATATCTGACCCTTAGCAACTGAACAACTACATTGTATTAAATGTTATTGTGCCAATTGCTCATTTCTAGCTTTGTCTGTTTTCTGTTTGGTGCTGTACAGGTGGATGGGTAAACCAAAATAATATATAAAAAAAGGCTTAAAAAGGCAAAAAAGCTCCATAGAGTTGAATGACCACAGACTGAATGACTGCTTTATTCCCTGGGTCGTCTTCACCTCAACAAATACATTGTACACATATCTATCTATCTATCTGAAATGAACAATTTGTACAGTTTAGAAAATAACTATGTTTTTATGAGCTAATTTCAAGCTCCTTTGACTTCAATAAAGCTACATTTCTCAAGGCACCAAGTTGAAATTGAGGGCTCTCTGCCAGCAAAATACTAATAAAGAATCCTCGTCTCTTACAGAGCAATTACACTGAGTCGAGTCAATGTGCTAATTAATGGCAGAGCTATACGAGAAACTCTGTACAAACAGTACACACAGCAATTCAGCCAATAAACCCTCTTGAGAGTGTTTCCCTTATACAGTACATAATTGCTACTGGATCTACTTCCCCGAGAGGCTTCTTACACATTAAAGCAGGAGAGATAAACAAAATGTGTCTTTGATGCATGCATGGTGCTGGGAAGTTGTTTGTTTGTGACATTCATTTTTAGTTAGCATTGTTCTGGTGATATATGAAGTGGGGTGTAAGGACAGGTAGAAACAACAGGTGAACATGGACCAGAAGGACATTATGAGAATGAGTCACAAAACAATTGAATACAGCTACTGTTTGGCTGGGGAAATGTGCTACTACTCATTACTGGGTTATTTGGCACCCAGCCCTATTTGTCTATCATAATTATAGTAAGGTAGTCATATTAACCAATATCAAAGAAGACATATCTATATGATTATGTTTCAAGACTTTGTACTGTTTAGGAAGATATCATCACATATTATTTTGTCTAAGTTTTAGTACAGAAACAGGTTCAGAAAACGATAGGATTGGATAAAATATTACATACAAGTACAGCTGGAAATGACCAGATGATGTGAACTGAATAAATTGTTGGCCATGAAACCAAAATAATAAGCTAAAAGAAAAAAAAACATTTCACAGAGTTGGGAGGGAACTGCAGAGTTGAGTGTTAATCTCTGTGAGTGTCACTACAACGGACCCCTTTTTTACACACTACACATATTTAGTATTTTGAGACTTTGTTAATATAAAACTGTTGATTACAGCAGCTTTAACTAATCTTGATATGTCACTGTCCATTTATGTTAATGACCATATGTGTGTTACTATGTCCATATATTGTCTTGGATGGTCATGAGACCACTGACTGATGCGTGACGGCTGCACTGTCTATCTATTTCAAAAGACCCCAAACAGCTGAGTGATTACAGGCAAAAACATCTTTCTATATATTGACTCCCTTGACTTCCCTATCTTTTTTTTTAATGTCACACACAGGCACATTACACAGCTTATTTGAGGAGTTTCTTACGTGTGGGAACGTCGCTGGAGAAGTAGAAGAGATATTTGGGGCAAGGGATGGTGACCACCTCATCAAGATCGGCGCTGGGCCAGCAGGTGATCTTGTCCCATATCCCTCTGCAACCTGATCAAGACACCAAAAAAGGCATATTAGTGAATGTCAAACATTGGAACTTCAAATGCAACAACTTTTTTTTCACAGTATGAACTGTCGAGAGGTGATTCCAGTGACAAACAGCAGGTGAAGGCGGAGCCCCATAGTTCCCATGGCAGCCGAACTGTGTTGGCCAAAGTCAGCTGTCCTGGGTCCATAACACCTGGATTAACACCCCTGCCGCCATGACTTATGAAACAGCTCCCTGTCCTTCGTTACACACTGTTATTTAAATTCAACATGTTTGGTCTTGGGATGCAGAATCAGGTCACTGCACTTTTGCATCCACACCTGCTCCTCCACTGCATGTTCACCCAGAGGATTTGATAGAATATATAAAATGATATCAAACTAAAAAAACATAATGAGTGTTTAATGACTTTTTCATTGTGTGAAAGTAAACAGAGTCTCTTGATACATGCAGTAAGACTAAAAACTAACAACTAAGTGTCTTTGGTAAATGGAGGTAATGGAGGCTCAAGATATGATTATTTCCCTGTAGAACATAATTGAGTGTGGCGTGCTGTGACGATGAAACACACCACTTAGCAGTCTGTAATGACAACTTCATCAACCAATTTTTCTTAAAGGAATACTTCAACACTTCACAAAATGATCATTTCTGTGCCAATTACTCATCCCCTGGTACCTTGAATTCTCGAAGAACATTGTGTTTTTCTCAAAAGCCTAAATGGTGAACAAAAATGGGGAAAACTCTTGATGACTAGAGTAAATGGGGGGCAATTAAACAACAGAACAACTATATCAAAATATCCTTTTACACACTTTCATGCAACTCGTGCTGTAAAATCCAATAACATTGATATCTTACATAGATACCTGAGTAGTATGAGTAGCCTGCCTGAACATTTGTGACACTGTTTATGTGGAAGTGTTTTTTGTGAAAATGCATGTCTTCCGGAAGTAGTGATCATCTGACTAGATAAGTGAGACTAAGTTTACACTGAACGAGTTGTGTGAGAGTTTGTAAAACAATGTTTAGGTATAGTTTTGCTCTTAAACACAGCCCTCATTTAATCCAATTCCTCAACACTATTCTCTGTTTTAGATATTTCTCTAACCTTGACATGTATGGAAAGTGTAAGGGGAAATGTAGAAAGTTTAATTTAATATGTAAGCAAGGCACATGTGACAAGAGGCTGGCATTAGGTTTAAAACAGTGTTCAGTCATGCGATGTGTTATGTAAAGCCAGGGGGAGGTTTGAAAAGCTTTTGTTGACTTTAGAGCTTGTCGTGTCACTTCGATCAAAAATACTTGTGGATTGAGTAGATTGAGCAGAAAAAGTGCAGGAAGGACAATAAAGATATTGTCCAACACACTCAAAAATAACTACATACCTGTTGTTTTGTTCTCAATTTTAGCCTCACACAGGTCCCTCTCTTTGTCTATCTCGCTCACCATGTCACACATCTGACTCTGCACGGAAAACACCTGCAAAGAGAACATTTGACACATGTTTTCTGTTCATATATCATTGGCTACGTTGACATGTAATGTGTCTTTTGGATCATTCGTCTATTAGTGAAGCCTGCAAGAGTTATGCAGCATGTTCTCGCTCAACATGTCAATGCAAACACGTCCTGTTGTCTCCGCCGGGGTCTTTCTGAGATGAGCTGACCGGGGCGACCATTAATCTCTCCGTCCGGCACTTGGCAGACACAAAATCAATCTTTGGACTGTAATTCAACCATCAGATTCCTTAGATTTGCATGTGCGGTTTTGGAAGACCAGGAGGGAATCTTGTAGCCAGTTCAACATGAATCTGAACCCATGAGAGTTTATCATCTCGGAAAATATGCAAACCCTCTGCAGGACCCAGATATGTATTGCTTCCACTTAGATGGATGAGTCTTCGCACTTTGGGCATTAATCAGACTGGTACTATGTGGCTATTGTTAGCCATATGACTCCAGGGTCTCCCCCCCCCCACACACACAAGGTGACTTCCCCTTTTAAGTTATGATTCATTTTGCTCCTAAGGGTACGCTGCGCTACTTCAGCCACAGTACGGCCCGTACACACACAGGCATGAAAAAAATCTTGATGCTGGGCGTGTCTGAAGCTTGGCGATTCGTTGCGAGCAACGCGACCAACAACCAATCACATGAATCTCCCGCCCCCGACATACAAAGCAATAGCAATGTTAAAACGAAGTAAACTGGATATAAACTCCTCAAACAGCCGAAAACCTACCAGTTTCACCCACTGTCTCTGCCACCTCCCTTCATGCCTGGTTCCTCGGGTTTGTATCCCGGTAAATAGTCTGGTCGTAAAGAACCGGGTGATTTGCTACCGTAACTTCTCATCTGGAATATGAGGAAATGAACTGCGGTCTGGCTCTCCCAGTTTGCACGCGGTTTAATTGGCTAGCGCTTGTACTGGCGGGATTTGCATAAACGGGATTTGATTGGCTGATGCCAGTTTAGTTGAACATAGAGAGGCGAAGTCCTGCCCATCTACTTCCGACCCATGGGACCCCGGAAGCGGAAAATTATACATTGACGTCAATGGAGAGAGAAAAGTCATCTTTCGATCCCGTTTGAATTGTGCCACGAATGACACATATGATGTTTGTCAAATTAAAAGAACATTTTGCAAGTCAAAAAAATAAAAATGTGTCGTAAAACTGTGAAGTTACACATTTTTTTGTGTGAAACCGCTCAGTGAACTACAGGTCTCTGGTCTCGCACAATACACGTCATCATCACAAAGATGGCCGTCACGTTAGCAAATTTCACCTGTTTCTTTCAGAATGAGGCGAAAAAGTATAAAACGAGGTGAAACCACTACAAGTCTGGGCATGTTGAGAGCTGTACATACACGAAAGTGGAGTTAGTCGGTTCTGTAAGAGCCAGCATGCGGGACCGGCTTTACAAGGTTTCAGTGAGTAATATGAGTGCAATGTTTAAGGTTAATGTCAGCTAGCTAACATTAGCTAACAAGGTACACTAACGTGTTTTGTTTTAGCAACTAGTTTTCTCCTTAAGAACTTCGTGGTCTCTGTGTATGCTGTGGATAACATTAGTGTCCACAAGAACAAGATACACTCCCGTGTTTTGTTTTAGTTGCTCTTCAGATTGAAGCGGCCAGTTTTATATCGACTATATGTGTGATCTCCTTTTTACATCTCGTTGTGTCATTTGAGTTTATTTGCTGTGTGTAGATTCAAGGATTTTGGTTATGCAAACTTGTCACTTGCCTTCACTGCCAGAAGGGTGGCAGTGAAGGCAGAGGGTCTCGACGGACCAGACCCGGGCGACAGAAGCTGGCTTTGGGGACGTGGAACGTCACCTCTCTGGGGGGGAAGGAGTCGGAGCTTGTGCGGGAGGTGGAGCGTTACCAGTTGGATCTGGTTGGGCTCACCTCTACGCACAGCGTCGGCTCTGGAACCTTACTTCTGGATAGGGGTTGGACTCTATTCTTCTCCGGAGTTGCTCAAGGTGTGAGGCGCCGGGCGGGTGTGGGGATACTCACAAGTCCCCGGTTGGGTGCTTCGTTGTTGGAGTCTACCCCAGTGGACGAGAGGGTTGCCTCCCTACGCCTGCGGGTTATGGGGGGGAAAACTCTGACTGTTGTGTGTGCTTATGCACCCAACAGCAGTTCAGAGTATACGGCCTTCTTGGAGACCCTGGAAAGAGTCCTGTATGGGGCTCCTGAAGGGGACTCTTTAATCTTGCTGGGAGACTTCAACGCACATGTGGGCAATGATGGAGACACTTTGAGGGGAGTGATTGGGAGGAACGGCCCCCCTGATCTGAACCGGAGTGGTGGTTTGTTACTGGACTTCTGTGCTAGTCATGGATTGGCCATAACAAACACCATGTTCGAACATAAGGATGCTCATAAGTGTACGTGGTACCAGAGCACCCTAGGCAGAAGGTCCATGATCGATTTTGTTATCGTATCATCGGACCTGAGGCCGTATGTTTTGGACACTCGGGTAAAGAGAGGGGCGGAGTTGTCAACTGATCACCATCTGGTGGTGAGTTGGGTCGAGTGGCGGGGGAAGCCTCTGGATAGACCTGGTAAGCCCAAACGTGTAGTTCGGGTGAACTGGGAACGTCTGGAGGAGGCCCAAGTTCAGGAGGCCTTCAACTCACACCTCCGGCGGAGCTTTTCGGGCATTCCTGTGGAGGTTGGGGACATTGAACCAGAGTGGTCGGTGTTCAAAGCCTCTATTGCCGAAGCCGCGGCAGGGAGCTGTGGTCTCAAGGTCCTAGGTGCCTCAAGGGGCGGTAACCCTCGAACCTCCTGGTTGACACCGGTGGTCAGGGAAGCCGTCCGACTGAAGAAGGAGGCCTTCAGGGATTTGTTATCCCGGGGGACTCACGAGGCAGTTGCAAGGTACCGACAGGCCCGAAGGGCAGCAGCCTCAGCCGTGGCCGAGGCAAAGCAGCGGGTGTGGGAGAAGTTCGGAGAAGACATGGAAAAGGACTTTCGGGCGGCACCAAAGTTGTTCTGGAAAACTGTCCGACACCTCAGGAGGGGGAAGCAGGGAACCATCCAAGCTGTGTACAGTAAGGATGGGACGTTGTTGACCTCAACTGATGGAGTGTTAGGGCGTTGGAAGGAGCACTTTGAGGAACTCCTGAACCCGACAACTCCGCCCTCTATGTTAGAGGCAGAGCTGGAGTATGACGGGGGATCGACACCAATCTCCCGGGGGGAGGTCACTGAGGTCGTCAAACAACTTCACAGTGGCAAAGCCACGGGGGTGGATGAGATCCGCCCAGAAATGCTGAAGGCTCTGGGTGTTGAGGGACTGTCATGGTTGACACGTCTCATCAACGTTGCGTGGAAGTCGGAAACAGTACCGAAGGAGTGGCAGACCGGGGTGGTGGTTCCCCTTTTCAAAAAGGGGGATCAGAGGGTGTGTGCCAATTACAGAGGCATCACACTACTCAGCCTCCCCGGGACAGTTTACTCTAAGGTACTCGAAAGGAGGGTCAGGCCGATTGTCGAACCTCAGATTGAGGAGGAACAATGCGGATTCCGTCCTGGTCGTGGAACGACGGATCAGCTTTTTACTCTCGCAAGGATCCTGGAGGGGGCCTGGGAGTACGCTCATCCAGTCTACATGTGTTTTGTAGACTTGGAGAAGGCGTATGACCGGGTTCCCAGGGAGTCACTGTGGGAGGTGCTGCGGGAGTATGGGGTGAGGGGGTCTCTACTCAGGGCCATCCAATCTCTGTACTCCCAAAGCGAGAGCTGTGTCCGGGTCCTCGGCAGTAAGTCGGACCCATTTCAGGTGAGGGTTGGCCTCCGCCAGGGCTGCGCTTTGTCACTAATCCTGTTTGTAATATACATGGATCGGATTTCGAGGCGTAGTCGTGGGGGAGGGGGTCTGCAGTTCGGTGGACTAAGGATTGCACCACTGCTTTTTGCAGATGATGTGGTTCTGATGGCTTCATCGGTCTGCGACCTTCAGCACTCACTGGATCGGTTCGCAACCGAGTGTGAAGCGGCTGGGATGAGGATCAGCACCTCCAAATCTGAGGCCATGGTTCTCAGCAGGAAACCGATGGACTGTCCACTCCAAGTAGGGAATGAGTCCTTACCCCAAGTGAAGGAGTTCAAGTATCTCAGGGTCTTGTTCTCGAGTGAGGGAACAATGGAGCGTGAGATGGGTCGGAGAATCGGAGCAGCGGGAGCGGTACTGCAGTCTCTTTACCGCACCGTTGTGACGAAAAGGGAGCTGAGCCAGAAGGCAAAGCTCTCTGTCTACCGGGCCATTTTCGTTCCTACCTTCACCTATGGTCATGAAGGATGGGTCATGACCGAAAGAACGAGATCGCGGGTACAAGCGGCCGAGATGGGTTTTCTCCGCAGGGTGGCTGGTGTCTCCCTTAGGGATAAGGTGAGAAGTTCGGTCATCCGGGAGGGACTCGGAGTTGAACCGCTCCTCCTTCGCGTCGAAAGGAGCCAGTTGAGGTGGTTCGGGCACCTAGTTAGGATGTCACCTGGGCGCCTCCCTAGGGAGGTGTTCCAGGCACGTCCAGCTGGGAAGAGACCAAGGGGTAGACCTAGAACCAGATGGAGGGATTATATCTCTTCTCTGGCCTGGGAGCGCCTTGGGATCCCCCAGTCAGAGCTGGTTGATGTGGCCAGGGAAAAGAAAGTTTGGGGCTCTCTGCTGGAACTGCTACCTCCACGACCCGACCACGGATAAGCGGGAGAAGATGGATGGAACTTGTCACCTTTCGGCGAAATTCGCCGTTTTGAATCAAAAATAGGTTGTTTGTGTGATTCATGTAGATCTGCAATAAAATATTTTGGGGTATGGGAGGGGGTTCTGGGACCCGGATTAATGTGCGGCCGCGAGCTTTTTTAATATATTGTAATGAAGCGCGAGCTGTGTGCTCGAGTCTTCCTGCCTGTCGGCTCTGCTCATGATGTATAATAAGGCTCTGCTGCTCGGCGATGATGGTCTAGCTTCAGCAGCTACATTACCTACGGTGCGTTCGTCAATATTAACTGTGTGGTTCGGAGTCACTGTGGCACAGAATGGACCGCTGGTGAACAGCTGTTAGAACGGGCCGTTCAGGTGTTCAGAGCAGAGCTCCCTTTCGGAGCAGCAGAGCGTGATGTGCACTGAAAAGGTTTTTTTTTCCGTCGCAATATTATCGTTGAGCTAGCTAACTAGCATACATTGTCACTATCTGCTAACGTTAGCTTTAGCCTTCGTTTTCTAATCCTTTTTTTCATAGGCTATAAGCAGAGGTGGTATAAGGATATATCTTGTACTTGATTAAAAGTAGAAGTACTCAGTTCTTGTACTTGAGTAAAAGTAGAAGTACTCAGATCTTGTACTTGAGTAAAAGTAGAAGTACTCAGATCGTGTAGGCTACTTGAGTAAAAGTAGAAGTATCAGATTGTAGGAATACTCTGTTACAGTAAAAGTCCTGCATTCCAAATGTTCCTTAAGTAAAAGTAGAAAAGTATTATTATCAAAATATAGTGAAAGTAGCGACAGTAAAAGTAGTCATTTTGCAGATTGGAAAATTGTGCCCAATTATAGTACTTGTTGAGTTTATGAACTTAGTTACTTTACACCAGTGGCTATAAAGATAGAAAGACTAAGCCTTGCAAAGAGGCATGAAAATGAATTCAATCAAAATGCTCAACAGTGCTGCCAAAATTATAAACTGACTGCTACACAATTAAAATAAATGCTTTTATATATTTCTATTAGATGTGACTCTTTGGCGTTTCTGTTCATATTAACACTGCTGCTTTAGTTGTTCTGACTGCTAAAATCCTCTGTTATTCCTAATTTTAAAGCCGATATTATGTGGGGTCGGGGGGCTCGGATCCTTGTCACCTTTTTCATACCTGATGAGTTTGCCTCCCTGTTGTCAATTTGTTTGGTTATCTAGGCACAGCTGTGTGTGACTCCCTCTGGTACACTGGTATGTGTTTTCCTAATGTAGAGAGCTTTGATTAATTAATAAACTACACACTGAGTCTAGATCCTGACCAAATCCTTTTTTGTTGATCAAATGTTTTTCAAAAATGTATTGTATATTATATAACAGCTGCACATCACAGACCGGAGTCTCTGCTACTGTGGACTACGAAGGAGGCGATCATCATCCCCATCCCCAAAGACCCTGCATGGCATGGAAATCTCCTCCTCCTGGAACAATTCTACACCCAGCATATGCTCCCTGTGTTGGCCAGTAGAGAGGAGGACATTTAAATAAACATACTCTTAACACCCTCGGACTCTGCGTTGTGTTTCGTATGTGTGATGGGGTGTTATGCAGAGGGGAGGAAAACAGGACACAGCAGATTGGGATTGTGGTGGAGATGCTGAGCAGTTATTTAATTGTTGCATGTAATTATTATTATACTGCGTGCTTCTTAGTTATTCCATCTTTTGCTGTAACATGGATCTGTATGTAACTCTATATTTACTTGTTATCTACCACACTTCCTTCTACATCATACACCATCATTATACATGATGGTGTATATAGGATATATATATATATATATTTGTATACATATCTGTAAATTGTAAAATTTGATTTTTCGTATTTGGGATTTCTCTTTTGTCCACTCAAATACACTTGGCCCTTTCTCTTTTCCATGTGGAAAATGGCAGCTGCATATTCTGTTTATCTCATCTGGCTCCATGTCTGCTCGTCTACAATGAGACAATTATATAATTAATTACTAATAATCATTTAAACCTGTTATTACCAATATTTCACAAATTCTTCATGTAAACTTAAGAGCACAGCTGTATGTTGAGTATGTCAGCTTTGCTTGGTTCATCTTACTGGGGGGCAGCTACATGGATGTCGGTGCAGTCCACAATCATTTTGCAGTTGAAGGCAGAATGAATTTATTATTGACTCAGAATGAAGCACAACTTCATGTCATACAATACATTGACTTTATTGGATGGAGCTGGGAAGAGAGAAGAATAAAGAAAACAGATCAACTTTATTATCGGATATTAAAAATTCAATTTCAAAACAAGTTGCCGCTCCTACAGTTTTCTAGTATGTAAAGATGATTTCACATGACCAATTCAAAATATCACACTCAATACATGTGTGTCTCTGGGGGGTGCATTGTGCCTTTGATGTATATAAATAATATACCATAACCAAATACTATTACGTACAGTGGAAATCAGGTTGCCAGAGCAGGTCAGTCCAGTGTGCATGTTCCTCAGGGTCTCAGCAGTTACAGGTGAGGTAAAGAAAATAAAAGAGAAAAAGGTCAGTAACAACACTTTAAAGTAACAACACTGAATAATTATCTCTTTTAATAATTTTCTCTCAGAAATCACTCAACTACTGTCTTTCCAACAAGCAGATTGACTCACTCTCACTATCATCACAATGAAACACGTCCAGAAGAATGTCATGCAAAGCTGCCTGCCTTCCTTCCTTCGACTCTCCCTGAACTGCCTGATCTTTTAATGTTCAATGTTAACCATTTGTGCAGATAACATTAATTACAAAAGATCGCTGATGTGAATGTGGCGTTAGCCTACCTCCCGCCCCCTTAGCACCTGGTGGAGGTGGAGGGGGCGATTGGCTACTCTTCAAATGTTTCACAAAATACTTACCATCATGACTACTCTTACTATTTAACATTTTGGTTTACTTCATGTTAAGGCTAATACAAATGACAAGGCTAAGTAATGTAATGTAATGCTAACTAACATGCTTGCTACTAGCTAGGTATAGCTAACTTGACTATGTTCCATGCAAAACATGTATATTACCTGATATGTTTGGTCCAACGACTCCTGGTTCTTTCATCAGACGGGAAGCGATAGAATGAGCAAGTGGTATGATCACTTTTGTGATTACAACCTGGTACAAGCACACAGGCATCTTGTAAAAGTGAATTTATTGGAGCAATCTCTTATATTTATTGGAGGGAATAAATCAGTCTTCTTCTTCTTCTTCTTTGCTTTAATTGCGAGATCTTCTTCTTCTTTGCTTTAATTGCGAGATCTTCTTTGCTTTGCGAGTCGCAACCAGTCTTGGAGCATTATCGCCTATGACATCACTTACGCGACCCAGAATGCATTTGGGATTTGTAGTCTTTCTAGTTGCGTATTTTTCATAGTCTTATATTTCAACAGTTTTACAAGAAACTGTGCAAAAATTATTGTCAGTGATGGATCAGCGCAGCCTTAAGCAATGCAAATTGAAGAATCAGGAGAACACTTCTTGCACTCCATCATTATGATCATCATTTTAACTTCCCAGCCAGCAAAGACAGCCCATCTATTGTACTGTTCTTCAATTTGTGAGGCACTGACACAGTCTGAGTGTGTACAAATACAGATGTTAAAAGCTATTATAAGGGCTATGACCCCTAACTGACTTCCAGCATGAATCATACATTCTTCTTCACAGGAGGCGGTTAGGGATAAGGAAGCTGGAGACCAGAGAGTACCGAGGAAGTCCTTTTGACTTCTTCTGGTTATTTGACCTAACCTTATAATAAAGAAAAAACATCAGCTATGGACATGAAAACACATGAATGTCACTGAAAACAGTTGCAGTAGGATCTGTTTTGGAACGGCCATTTAAATGCTGCATGTTTTGCCTGAGGAGATTGACATGCAGAAAAGAAGCTGAACCCGGAGTGATTGGAGCCGAAGACATTCTTAATAAAAACAAAAGAAGAAATAAACATAAAAAAACACATCAAGTTTAAATATAAGGCTATTGATTCTAAAATATGCTTTATAACAAAAGCAAGTATGACGAAACCTTCCTATTGAGGCTAAGTGTTTTCGTGATTCTAGTTTCTATACTCGACTAAAGAAAATATGAATCGACTAACACTGTGACACATTTTTGTTTAATTTAATCCACATCGTATCCACTAAGAAGTATGCAAAAATAACTACTTTCAAATATTGTGTTTACTAAAGTTGAGATCATTTTTGTGGAATAAGTAATTTAGCATTACAAAAAAAACATGGAACAAAAAGACCGTTTATTCCTAACTAACTAAATGCTTAGCAGCTTCCCTCCTCGCGTATTTGACCGGTAAATGACTCAAGCTTCCCATTAGGACAAATTAGTGCGCCCTGCATCCAAAACCATGGTGTAAAAAGCTTGGTTTAATTGGTTTAATATAAAGTACTTACCGGTACCAGCAACATGAAGGAGAGAATGAAGAACATGCTGTGCGAAACTGACACTAACATATCCTTTAGAGAAGTTGAAGCTTTAAAAATGAAAGAATGTTGATAGTAAAAAAACAAAAACTCGTATAAGATTGGTTGAAGTGGTGATAGTCCTCCGCAGGTTGTGAGCTTTATATATACAGTCTATGGTTTTGAGGGTTTCGCTGCTCCGCTCCTGAACGCCTCCTCTTCCTCCCTTTCGAGCTTCACCTTCACCAACCAAGTAACCAATGAGAGATCATCAGTGAACGTCAGCAGGGCGTAAAATCAAAGCTGAAAATAAACCGTAAATTCAAATGAAGACCGGACTGACCCTTTGTTTTATATTGTATAGCCTATTGGTATTATGACACTGAAATCTAGTTTATAATCTGACTGCCTGCATGGTGTGTTTTATTGCATAACCCTGTAAACAGTTTATTCATGTTGCCTGAGTTTCTGAAATAACATTAGTGTTGTTTAGTGTCTATTTAGTTACCTTACAGCACGTAAGTACATTTACTCAAGTATTGTGGGTTGGTCAAATACAATCTGAGGTACTTCTGCTTTAAAACCTTTTGCATTTTTTATTTTATTTTATCATTTAGATGCACATATTGAACAATTGACTGCTTCAAATGTAGTTAACACACAACTCTTAAATATTAAACCAGCGATTACCCTTTTAGGTCTATTTTCAAGAAATTAAAGAAAATGTCTTTCTTTCTTGTTTTTTGTCTTTTGTCTTTTAGCCTTTCCCATTTATCATGTCACGATTTAACAAGATTCACATTGTGAGCCTTTGGACTCTGAGATTGGCAACCACTCAACTGAATAATCTACCTGTATAAAAAGATGGGAAAGGTTAGAGTAGACAAAGCACATTTTCCAGATTATCTACAAGCTACACACTGTCTGACCATTCCCAAACAATAAAGAGCACATTTATGTAAGACATATAAATGTAAATCACATTATTTAAGCTTACCTGAGTAATTAATTCGGATTTGGGTAGTGAGCAACACAAACATGAACACATCTATAGATCATGTCATCAGCTTCACAAAATATGCAGATGAACAATTTAGACATCTTTTTTTATTATTGGCTCAGACCATATAGAAGGCCATATAGAGCAGACATTCACATACAATGTGTTACATGCAATAAAAATCACTTTCTCCCAGTTGGCTGTCAGATGTGGAGCCGGATGACATACTGCTCTCAGATAAGATAATGCTCAGAGAATGATGGATGGTGCATATAATATATATGCATTTAAATTAGTGGCAGCAAGTTGAGGAGAAAAGAGAGTTGGAAAGCTCATAATTCACCAAAAACAGTGTGGGAAGAGGAGCAATATGTATATGCTACATATGGAAGTTCTGTAGGGGAAACCATGCAGGTTGTTTTATCTGTGGTCAGATGGTTGCTCTGGCATCATCACTGTGCATTGCTTGAAGAGATTGATACATTCACTTACAACCATGAGGAATGCAGTGGCAGCATGTGCTTTACCTTAGGTTTTAATGGTCTGGTTTTACTATTGGCACATGACTCACTGAGGCTTATGAAAGCTTTGATGGCTGTCAGAATAACCTTCTCGTGGGTTAAATGTCTGAGCATTTGAGTTCTCTTGGATCAACCTTGTGGAATATCAGGTCATAAAATTCCTTTTCATAGTTTCTTGTGTTCACACATGTTTGTTGCTTTCTGAGCAATCTATATGCACATTTCCTGATATGAATATAATATGTTTGGAAGATTGGCCGTGATAGTGTACACTTAAAATTCAAGAACGGTGTCATTTGTAAGCAATACCAGAAATTGATGAATACCTGAGTATTGGAACAAAAACAATAACTTTGGACATTTAAAACTATTTTTTTCAAAAACCCTCTGTCATAAAGGTGATCTTTACCATCAAATAGATTTTAAATGTTTACTATTTCTCTGCTCGAACTATTGTGTGTGTGTGTGTTTGCATTAATGACGGAATAAAATGATGAGTCGAGTCGAAAACGAATACATTTTGTCCAGCTCGCAATCACAAAATCAACTCTTCATGAACTAAGAAAAACAGCTTTGTTTTGCTTTGATAAGTCAAGGAGGATGAAAGTACACCGTAAATCAGTTGAATGTAAGATTTTCTCAATCAATATCATTCATCATTTAAAACGGAAACAGGAAGTCACCAAAACTGCATGTATGCGCAGAGGCGCGGGAAGGTATTTTGAGTGGGGGTGCTGAGGTGCTGGACTCCAGTGAACACTATTACGGGCACTATAGAACACGCACAGAAAAACTCCCCACAAGCGAACACACAGTAAACCCGCGACTGTTACAATGAAGGCTCGATAATCAGCTCACGGCATATAGGCAGGGGTAAAGTGCTATTTTTTTACGAGTGGGGAGCGGACCTCACCTCCTCTAGGGGGGTCCGGGGGGATGCTCCCCCGGGAAGATTTTTTAAAAATATTGAAGTTAAAAGCATCAATCTGGTGCACTTTGAGAGCAACATTAAGAGATCTATGGATACATCTCTCAACACCCAGATGAAACACAACTGTAAGCAGATGTTCTTTTTCTTTATGGATATTTTACAAATCACTCCCCTTTCAAACTGTATTCTTGTTTTACTGCCATATAGTATTTCATAACTGTTTTTCCTTTATTCTCTTATTTTTTTAATAACTATAATGATCATATGAAGGTGTGCCGCGGAAATAATCTTTTGAATAATTTTTGACCAAACCGTTTGAGACCCACTGAGATAACTTAGACTAAAGTTAACTATCGAAACACTCAGAGAGTCCTTTAGCTCACATGAGCCTCTCAGTCTGAGAGGAGAGCTCTCCTCCAGCTTGTTGTGGAACAAACAGCTCCGTATGTCCGTTAGTGCAGCTAGCTAACCAGGTGCTAACAACACGGTCCCTTCTGCTGGCACCGGTCCCTCTCTCTCTCCCCCTCTCTCACACACACTAAATGCGCTATTTCCGCACACACACAGAGCCGCGAGCTTGAATGACACAAGCACACTTTTATTTCCATGCAACTCTCTGATTCGTCTGGTGTCTTGCCTCTGTTGCATTCACTGAACACGGGAAATTACATTCCTGCCGTCCTTTCTAGTGTCTTGATGAGGTTCACGTAAAGCACCGTTAATGTATTATATTATTGAGGTAGAATTGTCCGGGGCTACAGAAAAAACATTCGGGGCAGGCCAAAATATTATTTTACCAACAATGTGGAATTTATTGGCTACATATTACACAGATTATGCATTATGCACAGCGGGAGCAGCAATAACCGTCAAATAATAATTCAGACAGGGGAGCTCGGCACCCCCTGCCTGCCGCTAGGGGGTGCTGCAGCGCCCTCAGCACCCCCCTTCCCGCGCCCATGTGTATGCGGCTTAACCCCAACAATGACATTATGTTTAAGTTCACTAGCAGGAACCACACCAAAACTGTGTGACGTTTGTAGGTTTATTGCAGAAGTAACAAAGGAATGATATGAGGGGGGTGAAGGCATGTTCTGGTCTGGGAGGACATGCTGTGGTCCGTGCAGTGTCAGACTCAGAGTGGGGGTTCCGTCTCCGGCATGATCTGATTGGGCTGATTACGGGCCCCCAGACGATACCAACACGGTACCAATAACCTCTGCATGAGGATGCCATGTCACTAGCGGCCTCGGCTAACCTCTTCAATGAAGAGGTGGAGGACGAGGCCCCGCTCACTCCCGGGGAGGCTTCCCACTCCTCTGCTCAGGGCTCTCTGCAGGGCGTGGAGGACGCCTCCATGGCGGCCATTATTCGTGCGGCCTTGGCACACTTGCAGCTTCCGGTTCGGAAGGCCGACGCGGCTCAGGCTAGCGCCTTCTTCATTGCATTACATTACATTGCATTTAGCTGACACTTTTATCCAAAGCGACTTACAATAAGTGCGTTCGACCAACAAAGTACAACCTTGAAGAAAACAGAATCATATAAGTACATCAGGTTTCATAGAGACAAACATTTCAAGTGCTACTCAACTGGCTTTAGATAAGCCAGTCCTTTATTAGTATAAAAGTGCTTTGTTAGTAATTCTATCGCTCGAAGTGGAGTCGAAAGAGATGAGTTTTCAGTCTGCGCCGGAAGATGTGTAAGCTTTCTGCTGTCTTGATGTCAATGGGGAGCTCATTCCACCATTTTGGAGCCAGGATATCAAACCCACCTGTTTTTGCTGATGGGAACTTGGGTCCACCTCGCAGTGCGGGTGCAGCGAGCTGTTTGGCTGATGCAGAGCGGAGTGCACGTGCTGGGGTGTACGGTTTAACCATGTCCTGGATGTAGGAAGGGTCAGATCCATTCGCAGCATGGTACGCAATTACCATTGTCTTGAAGTGGATTCTAGCAGCTACCGGAAGCCAGTGAAGGGAGCGGAGGAGCGGCATGGTGTGGGAGAATTTAGGAAGGTTGAAGACCAAACGAGCCGCTGCATTCTGGATGAGCTGTAGAGGTCGGATGGCACATGCAGGTAGACCAGCCAGGAGGGAGTTGCAGTAATCTAGGCGAGAGATGACGAAAGCCTGGACCAGAACCTGCGTCGCTTTCTGGGTCAGCTGGGGACGTATTCTCCTGATGTTGTAAAGGATGTAAGTAGTAATATTCATCCCGCTTTCGTCTCATTAGTATGTATAAAAAAGTGAAAGGTCACACCTCCCCTAATTATGCAAATGAGCTAAGTCCCGCCTCCCTTTGTTCGAGGTGTGATATCCCAAGTAGGTGTGATATCCCAAGTAGTTGTGAGATCCGTCGATAGGAGGGGGTGATGTGTATTCACAGGTGTGAAAAGCCCCCACTGTTGCGCCTTATGGTGTATAATTTAAAAAAAAATTGTTTTAAAGTGCTTTTCCTATTTACATTTTTATTTTTTCACACACAAAATCAATAGTCATACTGATTGTAACATCCCCAGGACCGTCTCCAGCTTAGAATTCCCCAGATTACTGGAAATATCATGATGGAGTTTTTTCACTTCAGTCAAAATATTCATGTGTATGCTGTTTTTGACACAAAGATGTATTACATCTACAAACAGACCATACAATGAGAGCACATGATACACTTTTGATGTTTGTTTCATTTCTTCGGTAATGTTACAGAATGTTTCGGAAAATGAAGATTCCAGGACCACTTTAAATGTTTCGTTTCCAATCGTTTCCCAATGACCAGGAATAGTACTGCCAGAACAAACGATATCCAAAATGTCTTCTAGTTTACAAACTTCAGCCATTCTGTTTACAGGGGGGTCACTATTCACTCTGTTTTCAATCGTCCTCATCACCACACTTATTAAAAGGGTATTGACTAGATTCTGATCAATATATACCAAGCGTTTTGCATAGTAGTTCCCCATTTTTATTTTACTTTAAAGAAAAAGTCAATGCATCGAAAAAGAAAAAATCCCTGGCTTCAATCAACCGCAGGTTATTAGTCTTCTTCTTCTCCATCCAACTCGGCGTGGATCTTTTCAAGAAAGATGTTTTTTTAAATGTTGAAGTGCACTGCACACAATGCTGGTGCACTCTGGTGTATCCATAAATTCTGGTGAATTTGTGGATACAGCTTTCAACACTCATATGAAAGGGAGCTGTATACTTTTCAATAATCCAATCATCTTTAGAATATGATCACAACCAATAACAAATCATTTAAACTGGTTTATTCTTATCTTATGTTACCTAGTTAGCATTCTTTCTTTCTATTTATGCATATTTTACTAATCACTCCCTTTTTAAACTGTTTTTTGTTTTTTGTACTGTCCTATAGTACACATTGGAATGATTTCTTAATTTATCTATATTAAATAGATAAAGGTGTGCTCTCTCGCTCGCTCGCTCTCCCTCCCTAGCTCGCTCTCTCTCTCCCTTTGTCTCGCTCGCTCACAGAGGCTGTGTGCTCCTCTGTGGCGATGACGGCTTGCGTTACAAAATAATAATACACATATTTGTAAAGTGGGGGTGTTGAGCATATTTAGTTATATGACAAAGCCATGTTAAGCCAATCACATTAGTTACATTTGGAACATGTGTTGCCTGCGTGCACACTGGGCACACTGGGATGCTGTTGCGAGCATGCGCACAATAAACGGTCTTGTGAACTCCGACCAAAGAGATGATGGTTGTGTGTGATTTCTCTCCGTGAATATAGCTAGCTAACCACATTGGTGACTGATATAACGTGCTGCAGAAATGTCTCACGCTACAGGTTATGGGCCCAGTCATGCAGGCCAAAGGTGGTTCAGACTTTTATTCGACGGTGAAGAGAAAAGTTACGAGCTCTGGGAGACGAGGTTCCTCGCGCACATGGAGTTACGTGGTCTCAGAGAAGTTATCTCGGAAGACCCGGAGATAGATGGGTATGACGAAGAAACCCTCGCGGAAGATGAAACCAAGAACGGTAAGGCATATGCAGAGCTAGTGCAATGTCTGGACAACAAGAGCTTGTCGTTAGTAATGAGGGACGCGAAACGTGATGGAAGAAAAGCACTGAATATTCTTCGCGAGCACTATGCAGGAAAAGACAAACCCCGCGTGGTGAGTTTGTACTGTGAACTTTCCTCGCTCCATAAGGCTAGCAATGAAACGGTCACTGACTATATTATTCGAGCAGAAACTATATTCACGTCATTGAGAAGAGCAGAAGAGCACATTAGTGATGGGCTTCAGATAGCTATGGTAGTTAAGGGGCTACCTGATTCATACAAGCCATTCGTCGTGCACATCACCCAGACGAATGACACTGTAACGTTTGGCGAGTTTAAAACGAAACTGCGAAGTTATGAGAGTACAGAAAAATATGGGAAGAGTGACGTGAATGTTGAAGAAGACAACGTGATGAAATCTAGCGGGGCAACGAGGTCACGAGGACGAGGAAGAGGAAAGAAAATGGACCTGGCTGATGTTGAGTGTTACACGTGCGGTAAAAAGGGACACATGGCCAGAATATGTCCTGACGGGTACCACGTGAGAAGAGAGGAACGAAAATGGGACACACCACAGCGAGGAATGGGGCGCAGTCGAGGACGAGGCCGTGACCATATGAAGAAAGCTGATGAAGAGACGGAGGCAGAGCCAACATCTTTCAGTTTCTTCAGGATGAGTGACTGCCCTACACAGAGAGGGAACAAGAAAGGTCTAATGGTCGACTGCGGCGCCACAGCACACATGATCAACGACGCCACAAAGTTCAAAACAGTTGACAAGAGCTTCAGACCCGAGGACCACATGATCGAGCTGGCCGACGGATCCAAGGTGAGCGGGATGGCGAAGATGAGGGGAGACGCTGAAGTCTGTTTGCTGGACAGCGAAGGACGACAGGTGAAAACGAGGCTCAAGCAAGCGCTCTACATCCCATCTTTTCCACAAAACATCTTTTCAGTCAAAGCAGCGACAGCCAACGGAGCTGAGGTCCACTTCAAGGACGGTAATGACTGGCTGGTCAACAAGAATGGTACCAAGTTCAAAATGGACGTGTATGGTAGGCTGTATTACCTTAGCACAGTAGAGGATGAAAATGTTGATGAAATGTATGGGTGTCATGACATTCAAACGTGGCATAGGATACTTGGTCATTGCAATTTTGATGATGTTGCAAAATTAGAGAAGGTGGTTGAAGGGATGTCTATAAAAGGGAAACATGACATGTCCAATCAAAACTGTGAAATATGCACACAGGGCAAATTTACACAAAGCAGAAACAGGCATGCAGATGCTAAAGCTACAACTGTGTTAGAGCTAGTTCACACAGACCTATGCGGTCGTATAGAACCAGCAGATAAAGATGGGTACAGATATGCAATAGCATTTACTGATGATTACAGTGGGATGATTTTTCCATACTTTATCAAAGCAAAGAGTGACGCGACAAAAGCTACTGAAAAATTCATAGCAGATGTAGCGCCATATGGAAAGATAAAGTGCATAAGGTCTGATAATGGCACAGAGTTTACGGGACAAGAGTTCCAGTCTCTACTTAGGAGTAACGGGATAAGGCATGAGAAGAGTGCACCCTACTCACCTCATCAGAATGGAACTGCCGAAAGAGGTTGGAGAACCTTATTTGAGATGTCACGATGCATGCTATTGGAGAGTAACCTCCCAAAGCAATTATGGACATATGCTGTACAGACAGCAGCTCAAATCCGCAACAGGTGCTACAGTAAGCGGCTAGAGCAGACACCTTACTGTGTTTTCACAGGAAAAACACCTAACCTATCTAACATGAGGATATTTGGCTCTGAATGCTATGTATATAAGCAGGATAAAAAGAAGCTGGATTCTAGATGTGAAAAGGGGATCCTTGTAGGCTATGACAAATACAGTCCAGCATACAATGTGTATTATCCTGAGACAGGAAAAGTCCTAAAACATAGGCTGGTGAAATTCATCACCAAAGGTAGCGCAGATAGACAGACTCAGACAGATTGTGACATGGGGGAAGACTTTGAGAGTTATGCAGATACACCACCAAAGAGAGTCAACCAGGTACAGGGACAGCCTAAGGAGCGTAAAGAGTCCAGTGGTGAAGAGACTGCTGAGGCAGGTCCTACCCAGATAGATAGTACTGAGAGAGAAGAGGGAGAAAGGAGATACCCTACGAGACAGAGAAAGGCTCCAGAATACTTTAAGGAGTACCAGTGTAAAGCTGAGTGTGATGGTGACGAAAGTGAGAATGTAGATTATTTCTACAGAGTAGCTTATGGTGTACCTAATACACTTAAAGAGGCAATGGACTCTAAGAAGTCAAAAATGTGGGCTGATGCGATGAAAGAGGAGATTAATTCTTTGACCGAGAATGAAACTTTCACTCTGACTCCACTGCCAAGAGGCAAACAAGCAGTGGGAGGTCGCTGGGTATATGCAGTGAAAGAGAGCCCAGATGGATCTGAGATTTGTAAAGCCAGATATGTTGCAAAGGGGTATAGTCAAGTTGAAGGGATTGATTATAAAGAGACCTTTTCACCAACAGCCAACATGACCTCTGTACGAGCATTAATGCAGGTGGCTGTACAGGAGGATCTTACTTTACACCAAATGGATGTGAAGACTGCTTACCTCCATGCTCCAATCGACTGTGAGGTAAATATGGAGCAGCCGGAAGGTTTTGAAATCAAATCAAAAACAGGGGAACACTTAGTGTGTAAACTAAACAAGTCATTGTATGGTTTAAAACAGTCCGGACGTAACTGGAACATGTTACTGCATGATCACCTTACAGAGAACGGTTTTGTGCAAAATTATGCTGATCATTGTGTCTACAGCAGAAATACTGAGAATGAGAAAGTGATTCTGTTAGTATGGGTGGATGACTTAATCATAGCAGCGAGTGACAACACCTTACTCACTGATGTCAAAGAAATGTTGAACAAAAGTTTTAAGATGAAGGATATGGGTCCACTTAAACACTTCCTGGGTATCGATTTCAGACAGAGTGATGGAGAGATCAAAATGACTCAAAAGAGACATATAGAGAAGATGTTAGCAAAATTTGGAATGTCTGAATGCAAACCGAGATCCACCCCATGTGAGCAAAAGTTAAACTTTGACAGTGAGGGTGAAGTATTTGATTCAACAGGATACCGAGAGATAGTAGGTAGCTTGATATACATTATGACATGTACTAGACCTGACCTGAGCTGGGTGGTTAGTAAACTATCTCAATACCTAGCAGAACCAAAGCAGCAGCATTGGGCTACAGCCAAACACCTACTGAGGTACTTAAAGGGTACTATAGATCAAGAGCTACACTACCAGAAATGTGAGGAAAGCGTTCTAAAGCTGGAGGGGTACAGTGATGCTGATTGGGCAGCCGATAGGGATGATAGGAGGAGCACAACTGGATACTGTTTCAGCTTAACTGAGAATGGTCCAGTTATATCGTGGAAGAGCAGGAAACAGCCAACGGTGGCATTATCCACCTGCGAAGCTGAGTATATGGCACTAGCAGCCACTACTCAAGAGAGTATGTACCTTGTACAACTACTAAGAGGAATAGATAGTTGTAACCAGCATGTACCAGTCAAGATATATGAGGACAACCAGGGGGCGATAGCTTTATCTAAGAACCCAGTATGCAGACAGAGAAGCAAACATATTGACATAAAGTATCACTTTGTACGGTCTGCACACACAGAAGGGAAAATATGTATAGAATACTGTCCTACTGCAAACATGGTAGCGGATGTCTTTACCAAGCCAGTGACAAAGGCTAAGTTTGAGAGTTTCAAGGGATATTTGTTTGGAGAGTAATGTGAACTGGCAGATGTAAATGTTTTGAAGTCTTAAGAACACTGCCAGTATGCCAAATGTTTTATTTATTTTTTGGAGTTTTGTATTTTTGGTTTTATTTACCATTATAGAGAGCTATACACATGTCTTTGAGTGGGAGTGTTGAGCATATTTAGTTATATGACAAAGCCATGTTAAGCCAATCACATTAGTTACATTTGGAACATGTGTTGCCTGCGTGCACACTGGGCACACTGGGATGCTGTTGCGAGCATGCGCACAATAAACGGTCTTGTGAACTCCGACCAAAGAGATGATGGTTGTGTGTGATTTCTCTCCGTGAATATAGCTAGCTAACCACATTGGTGACTGATATAACGTGCTGCAGAAATGTCTCACGCTACAGGGGGGACACAAACGGGATTTCGAAAAGAGCGGGGGACATGTCCCCCCTGTACCCAGTGGAAATTACGCCATGCGTGTGTGTGCGTCAAGTGCAATAAATATATATGCAACTTGCAACACACAGAGTAAATCTCTGCCCCTCACGTGCTGTGTAGGCTGGCACGACTAGGCTGTTCAATGGGGCTGATGTGTTATGTAGATTCTGCCAGAAGGAAAATCAGCAGGGAGGTGCCACATTGCTTTTCTTCCCGACTGCAACTCTGGACCCGCAAATCAAGCAAGAACGTGATTGGTCAATATTCATTGTGGAGGTGGCGGGAGGAGGGGTGTTAGTTAGATATAGACTTATATTAAGTAGATAGAGTTCGCTATGATTTAGGTTTCGTTTATGCATAGGGTAGATTCTTTTAATTACATTTCCTTTTTTGTTTTGTGTATTTTATACATGGACTTGCTTGGCGAGCTATTTTTAGAACATGCCCCGCGGGCGACTCACGTTGCCCCTGCGGGCGACTAAGTGCCCGCGGGCACCGTGTTGGCTACCCCTGGTTTAGACCCTACTGCCCTAGACGCATGCTCTCAATAGGGAAGTCACGCTTTGGGAAGAGGTGTTTCATTTCACAGATCCACCTTGATTGTTGTTGTGCTGGCTGAAGGAAGAGGGACGGGGGAGGAAAATTCAGAGGATGAAGAAGCAGAAAAATAACTTGTTTTGTAAAACGGACAGCACGTCAGTTTCAAGAAAAAGATGACACCGTGTTTATGCATGACATGCAAAATATCTTGAAGCCCTACAACCACAAAAAAAGGTACAAGTATATTGTGTTGAAAATATCGCAAAAAGTCGTAATATTGTATAATGTATTAGTTGCAAGTTGTATTTTGCTAAAAACCACTATGTAGTTTTTCAAAAATATAATGGAAAAAGGAGAGAAAGACAAAAACAGAATATCACAGTATGTTGAAAAATATGAAAAAAGTAATGTTGTGTTAAAATAACATGAAAGAAATCAAAGTAAAGCATCTAAAAACATATATTTAAAAAAGTAATGTTAGTCAAGTCAAGTTATCAAGACTGCATTGTTTCATCGAAACAGTGTTAAAATCACAAACTTGCCTTTTAGAGTCACAGTCTTTTAAGAAAATAAAAGTTTTACACAGTGACTGACATTCTGTATGGGGGTTTCACACCTGAGCTGCTGCAGGTGGGCGTTGAAAAGGGGATGAGTATGTCTGGCTCTCGGGGGGATGGTGTGTTAAGAGTCACAGTCTTAAAGAAAATCTGTTCAGAAAAACTACTTAACTTTCTACCAGTTGTAAAGTTGTCATACATAAAAATTATGTTTTGTTAAGAGCTACCAAAACATAGTAAGCATCGCAATTGTTCCCAAATAAACTAGGAATGGGGACATCGATAACATATTTTAATGTTTAATTTTCTTCAGGGTCACCGTAGTGCACATTGATGAACACTTTAAAACAAAAATAATGCTTACAAGTGTAAATGAGCCGGATTTTAGCTTTGAGCTAATTTCCATCTGTTGTCCCGTCACATACAGCATATAAGAACATGACATTTATATATACAGCAAAAATAAATACATGATATGCAGAACGAGCATGAGCAGCATACAAGCATTTACCACATTGCAGTACAATGTAACAGCTATGATATATAAAGTGCAAGATAAGATAAAAGCGCTACATAAAGTGCAAGAGGAGATACCCCTGTGTTAAAGTGCATTTATTTAGCGGTGATTATACGTCTGTTTGTTGCTCAACCATTCTTTAAGTTGACCTTTAAAACTATTGAGAGTGGGAAAATCCCGTATCTCAGTTGGGGGGCTATTCCACAATGAGCTGCCTGTTAGGCTCTTAACACTCCATGGCCCTGCAGTCGGCATGAGGCTTTAAAAGTACAGAAAAGCAGGCAGACAGGGGGGTTGAGAGATGACTATGTATTAGAGAGCCTGAGGAGACACATTTTACCGCCCATGCCTGACTGTTTATCTGTGCATTTTCAACTGTACACAATACATCACAAAAATGCCCAGTGCTGTTAAGAAATAAGTTCAGAAAGCTCTGACTCCAGTGGACAAGTTGTGGTTCAAATTCAGAGAATGAAGAAGCAGAAAAATAACTTGTTTGTAAAACGGACAGCACGTCAGTTTCGAGAAAGATGACACTGTGTTTATGCATGACATGCAAAATATCTTGAAGCTCTACAACAACAACAAAAAGGTACAAGTATATTGTGTTGAAAATATCGCAAAAAGTAGTAATATTGTATAATGTATTAGTCGCATGTTGTATTTTGCTAAAAATCACTATGTAGTTTTTCCAAAATATAATGGAAAAAGGAGAGAAAGACAAAAACAAAATATCACAGTATGTTGAAAAAATATGAAAAAAGTAAAGTTGTGTTAAAATAACATGAAATAAATCAAAGTAAAGCATCTAAAAAACATATATTTAAAAAAGTAATGTTAGTCAAGTCAAGTTATCAAGACTGCATTGTTTCATCAAAACAGTGTTATATGAAGTACTTTGTAAGGAATTCGGGTTCTTTTTAATGGCCTAGGCGGATTTTGGCTTTTTTCTCTTGCCAAGATACTTTTAGACACACTTTGAGGTATGCAAAACCTTAAAACTAGAACACTGATGGCTGGCTTACGCCGCAAACTTCATCACCTTTTAACAAGAGAGTAAGTATATAAAACGTTATTTTGTATATTTTACACATCAGCAGAAACAGAGAGATGGCAGGAAGGGGGGAGACAGTCTCTCCCACCTTTACAGACACTGTGTTTTAGAAAGAACAAATACAAGTGTAAGGTAACTGTTTTTAAATTCCATCCCCCCTCTGTCTAGTGATAAGATGGCAGGAAGGGGGGGGGAGGAGGGGGCAGGGCCAGGCTCACACAGTCACCCCCCCCCACACACACACACACACACACACACACACACACACACACACACACACCCCCCCCCCCACACACACACACACACACACACACACACACACACACACACACACACACACACACACACACACACACACACACACACACACACACACACACACACACACACACCTTCACAGACACTGTGTGAGACTCCATCCCATCCACTAAAGTACTTCAACATTAGTTAACAGTCTCCCCAAAACTTAAAAACCATTATGAATCATAGTGCTAATACACAATAAATACAATATATACAAAGAGGTTGTTTAACACACAACATACAACATTTAATAATTATATGAAGTACTTACCAGTGTTTTTCAGGATCAGATCCAGGTCAGGAAAACGCAGAGAAGAAATGTATCTTGCTGTAGAAACTAGATATCCTTATAAACCCTTAGCCAGGTCAATGGCTCAAAAAAATTACAACCATCAGTCTAATCCTTGCAATGTAGACAGAGACTTCCTCATAGATAGTAAACTAATTAACACAAATCATATTAAAACCTTAATCTAATTTAGATAGGACAATAAAGTTTGTATGGTGACTTTAGTATAGTAGAGAGGGGCAGCATTTGCCTGCATCACCGCAGAAGGAAGGAGGCTTTGAGACGAGAGTAGATGTTAGCTTAGATTCCCGTTAGAAAGGGGCTGTCTGATGAAGAAGGAAAGTGGTAACATACATCAATACTATTTTTTAATTATTATGTTTATGGTGGGCTTTTCTTTAGGGGCTAAAATAAGATTTGATGTAGCCCGGTCCACAGCAGGGATTAGGGGAGACCGTCACACACACACACGCACGCACGCACGCACACACGCACGCACGCACGCACACACGCACACACACACACACACACACACACACACACACACACTTGGGATATCACACCTACTTGGGATATCACACCTCGAACAAAGGGAGACAGGACTTAGCTCATTTGCATAATTGGGGGAGGTGTGACCTGTCACTTTTTTATGCATACTAATGAGATGAAAGCGGGATGAATATTACTACTGGTGTATCTGCAGCAGCGGGTTGTAGCAGCTATATTTGCAGTGAAGGACAGTTTGTTATCTCGGGTCACACCTAGATTCCTTGCAGTCTGAGTCGGGGAAACAATCAAGGTGCCGATGTTGATTGTTAGGTTAAGAGTGGGACAATCTTTTCCCGGAAGGAAAAGCAGTTCAGTCTTGTCAAGGTTGAGCTTGAGGTGGTGAGCAGACATCCACTGAGAGATGTCAGCTAGACAAGCAGAGATGCGTGCGACGACCTGGGTCTCAGAGCGGGGAAAGGACATAATTAATTGGGTGTCGTCAGCGTAGCAGTGGTATGAAAAACCATGCGGGCTAATGACTGATCCAAGCGAGTTTGTGTACAAGGAGAAGAGGAGGGGACCAAGAAAAGAGCCCTGAGGGACCCCGGTAGTTAATTGACAAGGGTCGGATTCGGACCCTCTCCAAGTTACCCTGTAGGTGCGGTCTTTGAGGTATGACGTGAGGAGGGAAAGTGCGGAGCCTGAAACTCCAAGTTCTTGGAGAGTGCGAAGGAGGATCTGATGATTCATCGTGTCGAATGCAGCAGACAGGTCCAAAAGGATGATGACAGAGGAGAGGGAGGCTGCTTTAGCCGTGTGCAGTTCCTCAGTGACAGCAAGGAGGGCAGTTTCTGTTGAGTGACCTGACTTGAAACCAGACTGGTGCGGATCCAGAAGGTTGTTCTGATGGAGATAACAGGAGAGTTGTTTAAAGACAACGCGTTCAAGTGTTTTAGACAGGAACGGGAGGAGAGAGACAGGCCTGTAGTTTATAACATCAGATGGGTTGAGAGTGGGTTTCTTTAGGAGAGGGTTTACTCTTGCCTCCTTGAGACTGTTTGGAAAGTGACCAGAAGTTAGAGAAGTGTTGATGAAATGGGGGAGAAACGGTAGAATATCAGGAGTGATAGTTTGAAGGAGGTTTGAAGGGATAGGGTCCAGAGGACAGGTGGTAGGACGGGCAGAGGTAATGAGGGTAAGAACCTCACTTGGAGAGAGAGGGGAGAAGGAGGTCAGTGTGTGGGTGAAGGGAAGGTCTGGTGACCCAGCGGTGAGTAAAGGCAGGGCTGTGGGAAGTAGGGGTGCTGAGGGTGCTGCAGCAACCCTGGTGGAGGACAGGGGATCTGCACTTCCACAAGATTAAATACAAATATAATACAAAAAAACCCACATTTTCAGCCTTGATGTAACAATATTCATAATTAAGTAAAGATAACACCCTTTTCACCCCGGTTACATTTTCCATTTGCCCTGTACGATGGCGAACGATGGCGCTGTAAGTGATGAAAGTGGTGGATGTTGGCTTATTAGGCGCCCGCAGCTCACAGCCAAAGTGCGAGAGAGAGAGATAGATAGATAGATAGAGAGAGGCAGTAGCGTGGCGTGGGAAAAAAATTAGGAGAAGCCAATAATAAGTCCTTTCTTTTGGGTCGGGGGTGTGGTGGTCAATGTAATAACGTAACCAGATGAGTGATTACAGCACCCGGTATCATTTTACACACATTTGTGTCATACAGATGCAGGACTTACACACGCCTGTTATCTAACCGTCAGGTCCGCACGCGCTCTCCAGCCGAAACTCTAATAAGGATTAATTCACAAACTAAATCAGGAGACCTTTAACGTTTTATGTCCGATTCGCTCCTTTTTTCCTCGCTGTACACAGCTCCGGTTTGGGCATCGGCCTGTCATCAGATTTATTTTTAGTTGCTGCTGTCGTGGAAGTTTAATACAATTATTTTTGATTAAATACTCCAAATCTCCACCCTCCATAATTGCACTTGCTTCAGTTGCTTGCTACTTTCTAACGGCGGTGAGAGTGGTGCAGTGACGCTATCTATCTTCTATCGATTAGATTTATGATTCGAAAATTATAAAAGTAGGGTAGACATGTGGATATTATCCGACTGAACAAAACGTGCATTTTAACAGGTTCGTTTTCCACTGACCTTATTTCGAGCTATTTTCCAAAATCCTATGGAGAAATCCCATTGCTATTTTGTCGAGGGAAACCGAGCGCAGCTTACTTCCGCGTTTTAGGACGCGTCACTGCAACACTAAGTTGATGCGATTTGATTGGATTGTGAGGCAAGGGAAGCCAGCAGCCTCTGGCTTCCCTTGGCATGGCTCTGACTAATCACAGGTTGGCAGGGGCATCACGTGGGACTCATCTGATTGGTCAATCCCTCCATTTTCTTTCACCAAGGGAAGCCAATTTCGGCTAGCCTCCTCTCGCAACAGAGAGTGCAATCTACTGTTTCACCATAACACCTAGAGGGGCGCTGTTTCACTCTTTGTAAAATACTCAATGAGAATGGGGGAGAGATGGACCGGCAGCAACACACAACAAAGAATTTCCGAAACTAAACGAAGTGTTTTCATTTATTTATTAAAATTATAACTACAATCCGAAAAAACAGGGGAAGCCTGGCTTCCCTTGGCCTCCAGGAGAAAACGCCACTGGAGAGAGGGGGTGCACCGGTACATGCGGGGATTGTTTTTAGCTTCTGCTGCGCTAATGGATAAGAAGCTGTTTCTACAATAATGTGGAGGGAGAGTTCTGTCCTGTCAGACTGAGAGGCTCAGTGAGGTAAAGGAGTCTGAGGGTTTAGAATAGATAGTTCACTTTAGTCTAAGTTATCTCAGTGAGTCTCAAACGTCTTGATCACAATTTATGTAAACAAATATTTCCAAGGTACACCTTTATAATTATTAGGATAAATAAAAACAGGTTTTAAATCATTCCAATGTATACTATAGGACAGTAAACCAAAGATATTGTTTAAAACTGGAGAGATTTAAAAATATGCACAAATAAATAAATGTTAACTAGGTAAAATAAGATAAATGAACCACAAAAATAAAACAAGTTAGCCTACATTTATTTGTTATTGGCTATGGTAGGTTATGGGTTATGTTCACGTGCTTATTTGATAAATGAAATGCAAACCGATCTTTTTCACATGGGTGTTTAGAGTTTCAGTGTTTCCCCTAGGTTTACTGCTTTGGGGGGGGGTGCTTCCTGAGCGTGGCATTGGGATATATATTTTTTAAATCCTCTGGAGCAGAGAGAGGAGCTGAGGATTATTGTTATTGATTAGTTAGGGCCCGAGCAAGGAGCGCTAGGACCCGACGGCGTCCTAGCACGAAGTTCGAGGAACCTATTGTTATTGGTGGTATTATTATTTTTAGGGCCCGAGCACGGAGCGCTAGGACCCAACGGCGTCCTAGCACGAAGTGCGAGGAACCTATTGTTATTGGAAGAATTATTATTATTATTTTTCTGTGCTTTCGACCTATTTTTGAGAGCTTTAGGATGCTGACAAAGTTGTATAATTTTGCACGGACGCCAGAACCGGTGAAAAATTTGATATTCTGGAGTCAATGGGTTAAATATTCCAACCTGCTCACTAGCGCCACCTATCAAAATCCCATTTCGGAATAAATTTACAAAGTCGCACCGTAACTCCGAATGACCTGAAATTTTGCACACATATCCGGGTGGACCTGTTCTACAAATAATCCTATTGGAACCTTAAGCTCCGCCTCCATTTTTTAAATTTAAATTAGCATAATGTTAAAAACAGTTAAATATTCACTTAAATGTCAATTTTCAGTTTTTCAACACCAAACTTCGTATACAGCATTGGTTGAGGGTCAGACACATTACCGTAGAAAATGAGAATGTTAGGACAATAAATATTGCCACCATCAATCAAAACGTACTTGCAAAAAGGCGGGGCTTAGAAAGAAATGCTCATAACTCATCAACAATGTATCCAAACATAACAGATTGCAATTGTACATGTGTATATATGTGTAAATATACATTATACAGATTGCACACATATTTCACATTGCTTTCCATTAGCCCCGCCCCCCAGAAAGTCGGCCATTTTGAAAAATGTGCGTTTTTCCGCCATTTTAAGCACATTCTTGCGAACTCCTCCTAGGGGAATGATCGGAAAAATTGCAATGCAGGACAAGTTCAGCCCATATCCAATGTGATGCTAAATCGCGAAGGAATAGTTGATCGCTCAAATGAGGACTTCGTAAGCGAACGGTGAACTTTCCATTTTTTACGATTTACATGTCACAAATGACTCCAAATGACTCCAAACTACTGGCGTATAGTTTTTCCAATATTCACAAAACGCTATATATAAATTTCTCTTATGATTGCAGACATATTTCAAATTGGCTTTTATTAGCCCCGCCCCCGACAAAGTCGGCCTTTTACAAAAATGTTCGTTTTTCATGCATTTTAAGCACATTCTTGCCAACTCCTCCTAGGGGAATGATCGGAAAAATTCCAATCCAGGACAAGTTCACCCCCTATCCAATATGATGCTAAATTGCGAAGAAAATTGTTGATAAGTTGATCGTGGAGGTCGTAAGCTAACAGCAAATACACAATTTTTGACGATTTACATGTCGCAAATTACTCCAAACTACTCGCATACAGTTTTTCCGATATTCAGGAAATGCTGTATACACATTGCTATTATGATTGCACACATATTTCTAATTGCTTTTCACTAGCCCCGTCCCCCAGAAAGTCTGCCATTTTCAGAAATGTGCATTTTTCATGCATTTAAAGCACATTTTTGCAAACTCCTCCTAGGGAAATGATCGGAAAAATTCCAATCCAGCACAAATTCAGCCGAGATGTGATTAGTGAGTAAACAAACGGTAAAGGGCAGAAAGTCTGATGCACATTTGATCATCTTGAATAACTTATAATCACAACGGGAACAGTTTGCAGAGCTGTGCTTCGTTGACATAAGTCCAGCCATGCGTCACGCCTCTTTTAAACATCACTGTTGGCTGAAATCGACTACGGAGAATACTTCAGTGTACCCTCGGTTATAGCTCGTCCAGAGAGACTCCTCTCTCCTCTACTTCAGTGTACCCTCAGTTATAGCTCCTCCAAAGAGACTCCTCTCTCCTCTAAATCAGTTCACCCTCGGTTACGGCTCCTCCAGACAGCCTCCTCGATGATCGATCCTCGACGACCGTTTAGAGAAATTTGTTTTCCTTCGAGACGGCGCGCCGACATCCGTTTCCGGGTCGCTGCCGGAGGACCTGGGACGCGAAAAATTGAGGAGGACTCGCGCACGTCTGCTTGACGCCGGGACGACCGGCTGCCCTCCCCGACAGGCGCACGGACGCGAGTGCCCGCTCATCACTTCGGGCACATGTGCGACCGCAGTTTTAATTTATCAGTGTTTCTTAGGGTAAAAAACACTAAACTCACAACTTAAAAGGAAAGCGTTTAGTTTATTTAATAAAAGAGCACATGTTCAATGTGAAAAGTGACAGTAGATATAGATTAGTTGCAATATGGTGCTATATATATTTGTATAAATAAATAAAAATAATAAAATAATAATAAATTAGCAGCGCCCCTCAAAGACAGGGGAAACACTGAGTTGTATCCCCTAGATCAGTCTCTAGTAATTGGGCACTCAAAGTGCACCAGATTGAAGTATTTTACTTTAAAATACACACTTTTTGTAGTATATTGGTATCGAAGAGGTTTTTCATTGCCAGCTAAAATCTTGCCTAGCAGCAAATTGGTCAGAACCGGCCATGGTTTCATCCCCACAGCACCCCCCATTTGAAACATGTTCCCACGGCTATGAGTAAAGGTGAGTCAGAAAAAGAAGAGCGAATATCATCAACCTTTTTTTCAAAGTGGTTAACAAAGTCGCTTGACAGAAGGGAGGAGGGGGAGGGGCTTTGGGGGGGTCCAAGAGGGTGGAGAAGATGGAAAATAGTTTATTGGGATTGGAATAGGAAGATTGGATCTTATCTTGAAAGAAAGTGCTTTTTGCATGAGAGATTGAAGCAGAGAAAGAGGAGAGGAGAGCCTGATAGGTTAGGAGGTCGTCATGGTGTTTGGATTTCAACCATTTCCGCTCTGCTACCCGAAGGATGGTTCTTTTAGCACGCAGTGCGTCATTTAGCCAGGGAGCCGGAGGGGACTGACGAGCCTGCCATGCTCCGAGCTCCATGCATGCTGGAGAGACACCAAGGCCCTCTCCCGCTTTAGCTCTGATGCCCGGACCCTGGCTACCATGCAGGATCCGGTGAGGGTTGGGCTGTGTCGCATGCCATCCATCGAGCCTGCCATCGCCTCCCTGATTCTGGCTCCTGATGAGGCACACTGCAGGCCTTTGCCCTAATGGCTAGGGAATTGGGACGAGTTATGTCCCTACTGGTGCAGACTCGACGCCGGGTGTGGCTGGCTCAGTCACCACTATCGGAGACATGTAGGAGTGTTCTCCGCGGCGTGCCAGTCGAACCAGGGGAGCTGTTTGGAGCAGCTGCCCTGGCGGCACTAGAGCAAACGAGCCAGTAGACCCCGCGCTTCAGTCCGGGGGGTTCTACTCGTCGTACTTTCTGGTGAGCAAGAAAGTCGGCAGATTTCGTCCAGTACTGGACCTCAGAAGAATCAACAGATTCCTGAAGGTGCTGCCCTTCCACATGCTGACCACAGCAGACACCCTCCGTGTTGTCAAACAGGGGGAGTGGTTCACAACCGTGAACTTAAGGGACGCCTACTTCCACGTGCCGATTGCGTCCCACTACCGGAAGTTCCTGAGGTTTGCCTTTCAGGACCAGCATTATCAGTTCCGGGTACTTCCCTTCGGTCTCTCCCTCTCTCCAAGGGTGTTTACCAGGGTCGTGGTGGCAGCTCTCGCATCCCTGCACGAACAGGGCATGAAGATACCTAGACGACTGGCTGGTTTGTGCGCCGTCCCGGTCCCAAGTGGCCCAGGATACGGCGCGCCTCTTATGTCACGTAGCCCGGTTGGGCCTGACAGTAAACACCGGGAAGAGCTGCCTGGTCCCCTCCCAACGGGTCACTTACCTGGGGTTGGTCCTAGATTCGGTCGCCCTGAGGGCCTACCTGACACCTCGTCGTGTGGACGACCTTTCCCACCTTCTCCCCATCTTCAGGCTGGGCAAGAGTGTGCCTTACATTCAGTTCCTCCGACTGTTGGGCAGACTGACGGCTGCCTCAGCCGTTGTGCCCTTAGGCCTGCGGTCGCTGCGCCCTTTGCAGATGTGGCTGAACAGCCTTCACTTGGACGCCAAGTGGCACAGGCACAGGAAGGTTAGGGTGTCGCACCAGTGCCTTCACTCTCTGTCACGCTGGAGAAACAGGGCCTATCTTCTGATGGCGTGCCCATGGGCGCTATCCCATCCCGCCGGGAGACTGTCACTGTAGATGCTTGTCTCTCAGGGTGGGGTGCGGTGTGGCAGGGCAGGACTGTTCAGGGTCTGTGGTCCGCCCAGGAAGGTGTATATCACATCAACGTGCTAGAGCTTCGAGCTGTGCTGCTTGCGCTCCGGCACTTTTTACCCCAACTGACGGACAGGCATGTGCTTGTTCGTTCGGACAACATGTCCGCTGTTTCCCAGATCAACCACCAGGGGGGCACCAGGTCCCCACAGCTGCTCCGGGTTTCACAGAGCCTCTTGTCTTGGGCGTCTTGGCCAGCCTGCGAGCAGTCTTTCTACTAGGAGACCGAAATCAGGTGGCAGATTTCCTATCTCGGCACAAACCTCCACCAGGGGAGTGGAGGCTTCACCAAGAAGTGGTGGAGACAATCTGGAGCCTTTTCGGCAGGGCCGAGGTGGACCTCTTTGTTTCGGAAGAGTTGAGGCACTGCCCCCTCTGGTTCTCCTGGACAGAGGTGACCAGCCCAATGGGGCAGGACTCTCTGGCACATGACTGGCCAGACAGTCTCCTATACGCCTTCCCGCCGCTGCCGCTGTTATTACAGATGCTTCAGATGGTCCTTACTCAGGGGCACAGGCTCCTTCTGGTCGCCCCCCGCTGGCCGGGGAGAGTTTGGTTCCCGCTGCTGCGCAGTCTCTGCTGCGGCCCACCATGGCGCCTCCCCAACAGGAAGGACCTTCTGTCACAGCCCAGGAGTCAGATCTGGCATCCCGACCCTCACTGCCTTCAGCTCTGGGCTTGGCCTCTGCGGGGCCCAACCTACTGTTGAGCGTTTTTACGGCATCTGTCAGGGAAACTATCCTGAATGCCAGAGCACCATCCACTCGAGCACAGTACGGGTGCAAATGGAAGCTCTTCTCCCACTGGTGTTTGGGTAAGGCTGAGAATCCGGGGCATTGCTCTGTGGCCACCATTCTGGAGTTCCTGAAGTCCCTTCTGGATAGTGGACGTTCTCACTCCACTTTGAAGGTATATATGGCTGCTATCTCTGCTCAACATGTTGGCGTGGATGGCGCCACGGTGGGGCGCCACAGGTCGGTGTCCCTCTTCCTGAGAGGGGCCTTACGGCAGCGTCCCCTTAGTACCCCGAGGGCTCAGGCTTGGGACCTGCCCCTCGTGCTAGATGCCCTATCATCTCCTTCCTTCGAGCCCCTGGCCCAGGTGGTGCTTAAGTGGCTGTCCTCGAAGGCAGCATTTCTGCTTGCCATAACCTCAGGGAAGCGAGTTGGGGAGTTGCATGCCCTCTCCGTGAGCGATACATGCCTGAGGTGGAACTCCGGTGGCTCGGGTGTTGCCCTCCGGCCGAATGTGGCGTTCCTGCCCAAGGTGCTTCCACTTGCCCACTCCAATCGGCCCATCGAGCTGACACGCTTTAACGTCCCACAGGAGAGCCGCACGCCCGAGTTGCTGTGCCCTGTGCGGGCCCTAAGAGCGTATGTCGATGCTACGGCCTATATACGGCAGTCAGAGCAGCTCTTCGTTTGCCATGGCGGCACTAGGAAGGGTTGTGCTCTCTCCAAGCAGCGGCTGTCCCACTATGTTGTTGATACAATATCACATGCCAATGGGGACAGTGGCCGCCCCCTGCCATCAGGGGTGAGATACCACTCTACAAGGAGCCTCTCAACGTCTTGGGCCGCCCTGAGAGGAGTGCCCCTGGAGACCATCTGCACCGCGGCATCTTGGGCGTCTTCCGGCACATTCTCCAGGTTCTACCGGGTCAATGTCGCCACCCCACCGTGGTCCTTTTGCCAAGCTCCGCTGCTTCCAGCTAGGTGAGTATTTGGTTTCTTCATGACATGGTTGGTATAAGTCATCCAGTGCTAAAGCCCCGCCTCTGGCGGTCTGTAGGGACGAAATAGAACGATAGTTACGACTGTAACTACGGTTCTATGAGTCCCGGATGACCGCCAGAGTTTCCTGTCAGTCAGAATTCTTGTGTGCTTGCGAGAAGATTCTGGGAATAGATCCTCTGATGACACTGGCTGATATAGCCGGTGTCACGTGGGTCACAGGTGACTTTGTTGTTATTGGTACTCGTACGGCGCATGCGCGCGATGAACATATCCAGTGCTAAAGCACCGCCTCTGGCGGTCATCCGGGACTCATAGAACCGTAGTTAAAGACGTAACTATCGTTTCGTTCCATTTCAAAGTGCTGTTTGATGCTCGGCGTAACCTTGGCGCACTGCCACTCCAACATCCAATCCCAGAGCTTGAAGATGAATCAATGGGTTTGTCAGGCAAAGGGACTGTAGTCCCAAACGATAGCTGAGGATTATGGGTAGTGTAGTGTCTTCGGCCATCCTAAACTCCGAAATGTTTTTCGGATTTCGGCCCAATCCCAAACCGCCCCCTACACCCTACCCCTACAGACTACCCCTCTGTTTGCACGTTCGCGCGGAGGGTCCGCCACATTAAGTGCTGTTCCAAATCAACGAGTGTGGAGCGGTGTGGAGGGGGAGTGGGTTATCAAGCCCTCAAACAGCGAGTCTGCAGCAGTGCTGACTGGAGACCGGTCTCAACACTGTGTGTGTCCGTCAGGAAACACGCTGTTCACAAGTAGTTCCAGCAAACATCCACTGATAAACTGCGATGTTAACAACCTCATGATAACCTCATATTTTTTTAGCTTAGATTCATATACCTGTGTTTAGTCTAGAAAAAGGTAAATGTGTGCATTTTATTATAAAGTTGTGTATATTTACAGGCTGTTGCAAAAACTAAGAAGCTTATAATAATCAGATTTAAAACTAAAAGAGCTTTACAAAAAAATAACTCAATTAAAGATGTTTGGAGTTTTATTTTAGTTCTTAATTTACATTTTTGGTCTAACCCCTAGATTCCACCGGGTCCATCTGCGGCGCGTTACGGGTGTGTTACGGGCGCGTTGCGGCTGCGCCGCGGTGCTCACGGCGATCGCGGCCACTCTAGTCAATGGGTAATTTTGCAGACCCTATCCCTCCGTAGTCTTTCAAGTAGGAGGAGAAATGCCAGCGTTCTCCTCCGGTTTACAGGCACTGTGTAAATGATATATATAGAATAATTATGATGATGAATGCATTTTTTTACCACTAAAATATAGCAACACATCTTTTGATTCATGTCGTTTATAACTGGGTTATTACAATTATAATTAACTTTGTCTGTACAAAGTAGCCTGTCCAGGAAATATGCCCAAATCAACAAAAACTGCGAGCCGGCAGGCAAGACGCTCCGCTTCTGAAATGCTTTTGAAACGCGCCCGTTATGGTATGACGCCGGAGGAGGCTGGACCAAAACCGCGGTGCTGCCGTAACGCGCCGCAGACGGACCCGGTGGAATCTAGGGGTTAGAGATGCTGATTTGAAACCGTTGTTACATACAGTTACGGCATTTCCTGTTTCTGCCGGAGAGAGGGGAGGCTGCCCCAAAGCTTGCTGCTGTATTTACTCCCTCCATCTGACAGGAGGGAGCCTCGTTGAGCTGAGAGTGTAACTCCACAGAGTTCACTCCGTCACGGAGGGGGAGTGTGTAGGGGTAGGGTGTAGGGCGTGGTTTGGGATTGGGCCTTAATATCGCATTAACACCATATCCCAACGTACATTGCGGCTAAAACATCCAAATCACCGAGCTTAAACCATAGCTGAGGATCTTGAGTATGTATCGCAATGATGCTTGAAATTTCCCATATAGGCCTACGTCTGTTTCCGATTATTTTATTTTGAAATGCAGTTCCTGACGGACGCCAAAAAAGCCTGGGATTATAGAATTAAACAAACAAATAAAAACAAGGATGATTGTGTTTTATTGGTGAAAATTAACAGTGTTTTATTTAGAAAAGAATAACAAATAAAAAAGATTTAGAAAATACAGATTTCACTATTCTGAGGCTCTGAGCCCAATTTCTTTTCCTCACGGACGGCAAAAAAGGTCGGACATTATAAGACTTAAAATTCATGATTTGATATTGAGTAAGAACATGTTTTTATGAACCACACAGCTTCCGGTCTTCCAAGACCCGACCGGACAAAAAGACGTGGTGCAGGCACAAAACATACTACCAATAGAAATACATTGCTTTTGGAAAATCGTGTTGGTGAACACGAATCAATAGATTAAATGGCGTGACTATAACACTAAATGCCGTGAGACTGGGTTGGAACATAATACAAAATACAAAAACTCTATATGACGACATTTCCAATAATTTAACTTGCACTGAAAAATGTATGGCGTTTACCATTTATTTTAGCAAAGGCCTATAGTGTAGCCACACAGAGCAGCATGTCTGTAAATACTTGTTCTTGTTCATTTAACTTGTGAACATTTCTACTTGTGTTTCTGTGCAAAATACCTTCAATTTTCAAGGCCCTAGAGTCCCTTTAACTCACAGATGAAAATAGTGCTGAGAAATATACATGAATATCCAGACCAGCTGTCTTTTCTCACTAATAGCAATATCGAGAGAAAGGGAATTGGCTCCTTAATAAATGAATATGAGATATTTTAGAGCTGTGAAAGACAAAAAGAAGGATTTGGGGCCTTTTTGTTGATGAAATAAGAATAAGTACTTTTCACAAGACAAGAGATTGTATGCCCAATATTTTTGTCCTTTCACCGTTTTTCATCAATCCATCCTAAAAGCAACTTCATATCTCAACAGAGATATGAGACTGTAGGTGTTGTCAGTGTCATCAGTGGGCTTTATTTCATGTAGGTTTGGAGACTTTGCACCAAGGTTGCATGTTTGAGTCAAAGGTGTTCTAACAGGAAGAAACTGAAACTGACGTCATTGATTTGAACTGAATGCCATTTGACTTTCAAAAAGAGTCAAGGACATCTATTGACGAGGAATGAATGAATAAGATGAGCAATACATAACTAAAGGACAAGAAAGCATCCTTAAATCGAATGTCTTTTTTCTTCTTGAAAAATCAAGGGCTTTGAATTCAACTATGAAGTCGTGGTGTCAGAGACGCCCCTGAAGATTCACTGCTATTGTAGACCATCAGATATCTATTCAAATTTCCAGTATTTCCCGGAATGCAGATACATTTTCAATTCCTGCAACTCTTTTCACAGCTTGGAAAAGAAACAGGATGGAAATAAAAGGAAAGGAGAAAATATGACCCCGCATGTAAAAGAGGTGTGTATTTACAGTCAAACAATGTTTGCCAAGAGAACATATTCAAATGTTCAGTACACAGAGAGGGGCAGAGAAAAAGGAAGTCTGTGATGCTTAACCTTATGATGTGCGTTCATTATTTTGGTCAACGCAGGCAACTTTCACTTCACATAATAGTCAGAGGATTAGCTGCTTCTGTGTTGTTTGTGTACCCGGATGAAGTGGACCCAGGTGCATGTTTACAGTGTACATTTGAGACGATTAACAGAAAACAATCATTCTGCAATTCGAGGCTTCTAAAAGTCATATAATAAAACAATGTGAGAAGGGAAAATATTGCTTGCCTGACCCGCTCACAACCTGTTGCAATCTGCAAAAGTGCAGCATCATGACTATATATATTTTATTTTGGTAGCATTTTTCAGTATCATTGTAATAAGCAGTTAACATTATGTATTAGACTGGATGCCTAAGTGTTTTTAGTCAAAAATAATAACATGAATAAGTATGCAGTTATTTATTTATACTGCACATGTTCTCCAGTTTTACAGCTTGGACTTCTTCAGGATCTTGTCCAGCGGAGCTCTTTCTGTTTCTGGGATGATCTTTGTCCACAGGTTCAGAAATCTCTGGTTGGAAGCCAGCTTCTGGCGGAGGAACTGTCCAGGTGCCTGTGGAGGAATAAGTTATTTGTTAAGCACAAAGTTCAGATAAACAAAATTGAGATGGTGAAAACAATCAACACAAAACAAAAGGCGCACATTACAAGATTATGCAAAGTTGTGCACTAAATCCATATAACTTGACAACGTACCTCACGTCTGGTGCAGCATCCACACAAATTTTGGAGACGGCTCTTAGGAAGTGTTCGGTGAAGCTCGTTCCTGCTGCCAAGACGCAAGCTGCTCCAAATCTGTCCACCAGGAGGTGCAGCTGTTGGGCCATGCTCCCTCTTACTGCGACACAACGGTGACTGAGGAGGGTACAAATACAAATACACGGTGATATGAGACAAATTGTCTCTTACTGTTTCATTTCATTTAGTCTGATAACTCCTGCTGCTAAAGTGAATGCAGCCTCCCTACTTACTTCAGTCCTGTGTTCAACAGAATGCTCACTGTCCGCCCATGGCTGCAGTTCTCCACCATGGCACCCAGTGCAAGATTGGCCTGCTGCTGAACAAAGTTGCTGGCGGTCTGCGCTAGTTTGAGCAGCAGATCTCGGCCTGTGGCTTCGACCTCCAAGTCTATTGCCTTTTTGAGGTTCACATACAGCTCGGCTAACGTGGTCATAGCCTCACAGGCCACTGCTGATTTAGGTTATTTACCTATAATAAAAAATGACTGTCATCACACAAGTCTGTAGGGACATTTTGGCCAATGATAACAGGTTGAGACAAAGAGGTCTGAACAAAGATACAAAGCGAAGTGTGTAAAATACCTCGTCAATTAGAGCCAGACACACTTCATGGCGTTTTGTCTTGAGAGTCTGGGAGTGGTGCTGTGCCAGAGCTTGCAATATTTTCAAGCTTTGCACTTTCTTCTCCCTGTGAGTTTACATGACAAAAATGATGATCAGTAATACAATTAATATAATAAGTCACTTGCAGTTAAACCTGCTCCTGCAAACATTGCTAACTTTAAATGTAAAGTCTAATTAAGAAACGTTTTACGCTCTTCTAAGAGGTTGCATCAATGTAATGTCAAACTAATTATTTGCAACATGAAAAATATGTATTCTCTGATCTGGTACAACAGATCTTTATTGCTTACCAGCCTTCAGAGGCTTTCTATCGGATTGGTCAATGGCTGCAGCTCAACCTGTTCAACTTGTTTATCATTTACCGTCTGGAGGCTGCAGTCCCTGGCAGCCTTCTCTCCTGCTAACAGCAGATTACTCAGTCAGAGCACTGCACTCACCCAGTGATAAATCAGTTATAATTAGAACATGTTATTAATTATATGTTAAATGGTGTTGTGTCTAAAGATCAAGCTTTCGGGTTTTTTATATTTGGGTGACCTGCTGTGTGCTGAGTTAAAGATTGTCAGGTTACACGAGGAACTGAAGGGAATTGTTTGAATCCAAAGAGAAAAATCAAGTGTTCACAAAAACCTCCAAGACCCCTCTGAATAAAGGTCAGAGCTTGTACTAAAGCTGTTCAGGATGTGTGTGGATAAACGTACCTGCTATGGCTTTAGCCGGTTGCAGCAACATCCCAAGTTGAGATACCCTCCTCTTGGTTCTGGGAACTGTTGGAGGGGTCGGGTCCAGAGGCGTCATCACAGGGCTCACTTTGGGGGCAGCTGTAGTGATCTTTGTAAGAGCCGCTGCAGCTGCAGGGGTCCTCTTTCGAGCCACTGCAGGGGTCTTTTTGGGAGCCGCAGGGGGTCGAGGTGGAAGGAAGTACATACTTTCACTTGTACCTTGCCTGCTGAGATTAACGGCATAAGTGTCACTTTTTTTCCCACTGTACTTTAAGTCAAGGAGACATTTTTATGAAGGTGTTGTATTTAAGATTTATAATAAACATCCATCAGACAATTAAAAAACCTCAAGCTATAACAGCAGGGGTCCCCACAAAAGATTGAGGTCCCCGTTCAACAGTATGTCTGGCGAGAAACTGACCTGCTCCACTGGGTTTGGCACACAAAACAGGCAGGCGAGACACTCTTCTCCTGGGAAGTGGAACTGCAGACGCAGCAGGAGGAGCAGGTGTGAATACGTCCTCTATCAGAGGAATGGCTCTCAGCTCACTGGGTGTGTGATGCGGCTTTCACACCAGCGCTTTTCCCTTTCTAGCTCCGAGCTAGAGCTTTTCTGGTTCAGCTCCGGTTTCCCTTTTCTGCTCCCGCTCTGTTCACACCGCCCAGAGCCCGACTGGTGCAGCCGCTGCTGCGTCATGCGTCACCGTTTACATCGCTGATTTGCTCCCCAACGGCACTCACAACAACAACAACAACAACGAGGGACTGCGTCGGGTCGATGATCGTGTTGCTTTTAATCACACAAAGTCAGATTAAATAAAATAACGACTTCTCCAAGCTTATACTTTTCTCCAGAGTGCCGTGGTTCATTGTTTATTAATGTGTTTCAGCGGCATTTACCGACCGCTGCAGTACTGACTGCTCTTCCACGGGAGTTTGTTCTCCCGTTAGCTGCGGGTTAGCTAATACTTTAGAGCAGCCTCTCTAAAGTATTCACTGTCTGACTGTCACACAAGCAGCTGATACGTATCCCCAATTCCCCTTAAGTATGTGTGTCAGTCTGAATTGACGCTGTTTGGCATCACAACGCTGTTATTAAAGTGTCTCTGGTATAAAATGGGTGATGTTAGCATAGCAACCGAAGGTAAACTGACTACTTGCTATTGATAACCTATTGTGGCATAAGCCGTTTTCTACAGGCACATTTTAGCGGCGTATTTTTCATTATGATTCTACTTGTGATAGTCGGACACGACAATCTGTGCAGCACATGTATTGATTCCATCCGATAGCTCCTACAAAACAAAGCGTCTGCCTGCTCCCCACAATGATCAATAACAGTGAACAGATGGTCAAAGTAAGGTGCAAATAAACAGAATCACACGAAGCCTGGTTAGTGTTGCCTATCTTTATAAAGTGTGTTTCTTTTTATAAATGTGTGGTTGCCTTCTAGTCAATTTGCTCAGCACTACTGCTTGTAGGCAGGCATCACGAGACTCTTCAGTTGACCCATGTTCAGGGGAGGTGGGTTTAGTTTCCTGCACGCCTCGACGTAAGCAACGCCGCCTCTTAGCTCCGAAGCTCTTGCCTCTAGACCGACAATTTTTTGGAACTGGAAGTGAACCGGATCCGGAGCTAAGAGGCGGCCCCGCTGCAGTGTGAACAGGAAAAAACGATACTTTTCAGGCTCCAGCTCCGAGCCGGAGCTGAAAACGCGTTGGTGTGAAAGGGGAATGAGTGTCCACACTGCTGAGGCTGAACAGAGAACAGCTGGAAGAAGTTGGCCTCCTGTCTTCTTATGCTTCACATGCCTTTACAGCCGTCTGACTGCCGAGGAGCACCTTGTCCCAAAAGGAGTCCCTCTCATGTAGATCTCAGTGCTGCATTTGATACTATCGACCGTTATATCCTGTTGCAAAGACTAGAGCACTTAGTTGGCATTAAGGGAACTGCTTTAGGCTGGTTTAGGTCCTATCTATCTGAACGCTCTCAGTTTGTGTGTTTCAACGATGAATCTTCCATGTAAACCAAAGTTAGCCATGGAGTGCCACAGGGCTCAGTGCTTGGACAAATTTGGTCACACTATATATGCTTCCCTTAGGCAATATTATAAGGAATCATTCTGTAAATTTCCACTGTTATGCGGATGATACTCAACTATATTTATACATCAAGCCTGATGAAACCAATCACCTAAATAAAATTCAAGACCGCCTCAAGGACTTAAAAAGGTGGATGACCTTAAACTTTTTGATGTTAAACACGGCTAAAACGGAAGTTATTGTACTCGGCCCAAAGAATCTACGAAACAAACTATATAAATATATACTAGTTATGGATGGCATTCATTTGGCCTCCAGTGAGACTGTAAGGAATCTTAGTGTTATATTTGATCAGGATTTATCCTTTAATGCCCACATAAAATCAATCTCAAGGACCGCCTACTTCCATCTACGCAACATTGCCAAAATTAGGCATATCTTGCCTCAAAACGATGCAGAGAAACTAGTCCATGCATTTGTTACTTCTAGGCTGGATTATTGTAACTCTTTATTATCAGGGTGTACCAAGAAGTCAGTTAAGTCGCTTCAGCTGATTCAAAATGCTGCAGCACGTGTACTAACCAGAGTTAGGAAAAGGTACCACATTACTCCTGCTCTGGCTGCCTTACACTGGCTCCCTATAGAACACAGGATAGAATTAAAATGTATTCTTCTCGTCTACAAAGCCCTTAATGGGCAGGCGCCATCTTACCTTAAAGAACTCATTATACCCTACTGTCCTACTAGGGCATTGCGTTCCAAGAATGCACGGTTGTTGGTTGTTCCTAGAGTCTCTAAAAGTACAATGGGAGCCAGAGCCTTTTCTTATCAAGCTCCACATTTGTGGAATCAGCTTCCAGTTTGTGTTCGGGCGGCAGACAGCCTATCCGTTTTTAAGAGTACGCTTAAGACCTTCCTTTTTTATAAGGCTTATAGTGATAAAATAAAATAATCTAATAAGAGTGCATTGACGTAGATACGTTGTGCCTCTTCACCTATACATTTTAGTTCTTACTCTTTCACTTAAATCCTAAAAACTTAGATCTTATATTTAAAACTTTATCCAAAACCTTTCCCCTCTCTGACCTCTCGAGGTTCTATTAGAGGGTAACAGGTTGCAGAGAAGGCCTAGCCCGGCCGGGGAGTGTGGAACGTAGCCACAGACCTACTCCTTACCTCTAACCAATTCAGGTTCCAGTGGGGACCTTTCTCCCTGCGTGTGCCTCTCCACCTCTGTTTCCTACTTCTTACTTGCTACCCTTATCCCTCAACCTATCCTAAGTCCACAAGTCAAATCCACACTCATCTGAACAACAATAATCTTTTTGAAGAATTTTAGTCTGGTTTCCGCTCCTTACACAGTACAGAGACGGCCATGGTTAAAATCACAAACGATCTCCTGGTAGCAGCTGACTCTGGGCTCTTATCCATACTCATCCTCCTTGACCTGACTGCAGCCTTTGACACAATCTCAAACCCCATCCTCCTTGACAGATTATCTTCCATTGGTATCACTGGCACATCACTCACCTGGTTTAGATCTTTCCTCTCCGGCCGTACTCACTTTGTCCAACTCAAACACTTCAAATCACAGTCCCATCCAGTCTTCACTGGTGTTCCTCAGGGTTCTGTCTTGGGCCCCCTCCTATTTATCATCTACCTTCTACCTCTCAGTTATATCTTCAGAAAATACGCAATCCAATTTCACTGCTACGCGGATGACACCCAGCTCTATTTCTCCACCAAACCCACTTCCACTCTCCCCCCACTGCCCTTTCCGACTGCTTACTGGAAATCAAATCCTGGTTCTCATCCAACTTTTTAAAACTAAACAGTGATAAAACTGAGTTTCTCTTAGTTGGCTCCAAATCCACTCTGGCCAAAACTGACAAATTCTTCCTCACTATTGACAATTCCACAGTCCCACCCTCCCCCCAAGTTAAGAGTCTGGGTGTCATCCTTGACAGCACCTTATCATTTGAAGCTCACATCAACAACATCACTCGATCTGCCTACTTCCGCCTCCGCAATGTTAACCGCCTCCGCCCATCACTTACACCCAACAGCACCGCCATCCTCATCCACGCCCTTGCTACATCCCGTATTGATTATTGCAACTCCATCCTCTCTGGTCTTCCTCACAAATCCCTGCGTAAGCTCCAACTGGTCCAAAACTCAGCCGCCCGTATCATTACCAGAACTCCTTCCATTAATCATATCACTCCGGTTCTCCAACAACTCCATTGGCTCCCCGTTAAATACCGCATACATTTTAAAGTGTTGCTCCTCACCTTCAAGGCCCTTCACACACTTGCACCTCCATATCTCTCTGAACTCCTTCACACCTACACCTACTGTACCTTCGGCCCGCCTGACCACCATGGGGTCAAGAGCCTTCAGCCACTCTGCACCCCGTCTCTGGAGCTCTCTCCCACAAGACATCCGCAATATGGACTCACTCTCAACCTTCAAATCCAGCCTGAAAACACACCTTTTTAAACTGGCATATTCAATATCTTAATAATTGTTCTAAACTGATTTTTGTTTTTAAGTCTTTGTTTTTAAGTCTTGTATTACTGTGTGATCTTCTTTGTTGCTTGTTTTTAATTATGCTCTGTAAGGTGTCCTTGAGAGCTTTGAAAGGCGCCCATAAATAAAATGCATTATTATTATTATTAAGGGAGTGCATGTATGTAGACACGTTAGTTTAGCTGCTATATGCTTGGACTGTTGGGGGAGGCACCTTACTCCGTCTTTCTGTCTGTTTGTACCTGTGTACTCTCATGTTCCGATTAACCCAGCTTCCCCCAAATCTCTTTTTTGTGTCCATCTATAGGCCGGGATCCTGAGTCGAGGCTAATCCTGTTGCTGTGGTCGTGTGTCCTGGACCCTCTATCCTGAGTACTGGATCTGAGTCCTGGACTTCGAGTCGTGGCTGAACCTGTCTCTGCAGTCCTGCCTGACTCTCACCATACTACTTCCCTGATTGCTCCCGCAAGATTGCTGACATCCTCGTGGATTCATCATCTCATTATAGACACATGCATTTCCAAACATTTGGTCTACCTATGTTGTAAATGTATTATCTTTTCAATTTACACACGGCATCTATTGCACGTCTGTCCGTCCTGGGAGAGGGATCCCTCCTCTGTTGCTCTCCCTGAGGTTTCTCCCATTTTCCCCTTTAAACTGTGGGGTTTTCTTTGGAAGTTTTTCCTTGTACGATGTGAGGGTCAAAGGACAGAGGGTGTCGTATTGTCATACTGATATTCTGTACAAACTGTGAAGACCACTGAGACAAATGTAACATTTGTGATATTGGGCTATATAAATAAACATTGATTGATTGATTGATAAACTTCCAGGACTCAGGATCTGGGTTTTCTTGATGTTCTCCCAGTTCATGCGGGGTAAATCTATAAGAGGGCTTATCCTCTCTCGCCGAGAGAGTTCTGGGCTTCTGCGGAAAGCTGGTTTTTTGAGGTAAGGGCAAAATTACTGCCGACAAAGAGTGACACGAGGCCGCCCTGAACAGAGTGAGAATTAGTTTTACCAAAATAACTTGATTTAATTGTTTTTAAAATAACATTTCCAAAGAAATAAATCCTTTGAATCTGCCTATTCAGTTTCTGTTGGAATGTGAAGGGTTAGATTAAAGAAGCTCGTCTGGCCCTCTGCGACTTACTGTGAAGATGGCTGATTGGTTGTCGTACTATGAATTCACAGAGGGCCCGCTATAGCAACTGAACGAGATAGTAATGTCAAATGACATTATGACAGTACAATTGACCAATCATATCTTCCCTCTAAATGGGTGGGCTTTATTTTCACGGACTTTATGACAAGTTCCGCCCGCTGGGAAGTTTATCAGAATCCGAATAAGAAACAGGTTTATTGCCAGGTAGGTTCCCACATACTAGGAATTTGACTTGATGTCATGGTGCATACATAAAATGTAAAAAACAAGAAATCTAATATAAAACAAAAAATCTTTTACACCGTAATAAAATACAGTTAAAGCAGTACAAATTAAATAAAGCAGTAATTTACATGGAAATAGGATGCTATGAATGAATTTTAGAATATAAACTATGAAATGTGAAAAAATAATAAGAATATGAATATGTGCAGAAAGGAGTATGAACATTGTTTGCATTAATGTAATGCATATAGTCTATGATATGGCAGATGTAAAGTGTCAGCGGGGGGGCCAGGCCTTGTTTAAGAGGCCGGTAGCGGAAACTGTTAGCGCTGTGTTATGCATGCCCACTGCACCTTGCGGGAGTGACATTTCAATGATTTGTAGGGGAAAGGGCAAAGTTGGGTTTGGAAACGGTATCATTTCCTTTTTGGCAGGCATGCTTAACACCGGCGCTGTTCCGAGTTTGTTCTAATCCGTCAAAATGACGGACTGCTTTTAGATTTTTCAGCCATTGTTAAAAAAGATCTGTCATAGACGGAAAATATTCGGTTAACGCGTCCTCTGGTACACACCGACCAGTATGAATGAGGAGAACTCTCTGGGGGAATAATGCATGTGTTATAACCATGGATGTATAATAGAGTGCCACAATGACGCGTCCTAAAACAGCAGATTTAAGGTAGAATTTTACCACTTCCTACTTTTATAATTTTCTAATCATAAATCTTATCGATAGATTTGTGATCGATAGATTTATGATTCGAAAATTATAAAAGTAGGGTAGATATGTGGATATTATCCGGCAGAACAAAACGTGATCTGTCTCTTAAATGTGTGTCAACCACAGACCTTATTTCGAGCTATTTTCCAAAATCCCATGGAGAAATGGCATTGGTTTTTGTCGAAGGAACCGGAGGAGTTTACTTCTATGGGTGTTTCTCAATATCGAGGACGCTTAATTGGTAGCACATGTCTTCAGAGTCACTTGCTTCAGAAGCGAGGCAAGAATCCTTCCTAGCCTCGGAAAACGAAGAATTGTGGAACAGGCTAACAGGTGTGCAGGTGTGCGTCATATGCGAGGCCCCGCCTTAAATGGAGCGCGATTTCCGCCAAAGATTTGGAAATTGGTCCGTGCGCAAAGCATTGTGGGGATTTTAAGACCGCGGAGTCCACACATGTGCAGCCTCGAAATTTCTCGCTATGAAGAAAGGCTCGGTAGAAGGACATTGGAAAAGTCCTTCGGCGGCACTCGATGACGTAGTATGCTTGAAATAGTGGCTCTGGAGCATCTTTACTTGACATTGAGAAACACCCTATAAGAACTGGACACAGCGTTGGAGGCGGGGTCTTATGGGCTCAGAACAGTCTCATAATACACACATGCACACAGAAGGATTCACACTTGTATTTCATGAGCCGCAAAAGGATTCACACTTGTATTTCCGGATCCACACTTGTGTTTTTCAATGCACACACAAATGTGTTCCGTTTCATATACATGTAAATAAAATCCAAATACAGAAAAAAGTTTTACATATGTATTTTTGATCCTCACATATTTGTTTTCCGTTTAAAATCTCCAAACACCTGCAAACACAAACCGCTTTCTGTGCATGGATCGCTTTGCATTCGTGTGTGGGTTTTTTAAGACTCACGGTACGTCCACACAGCAGCTTTGAAAAAATCTTGAAAATCTTGGAGCTGGGCGTGTCTGAGAGCTTGGGGATTTTTCGCGAGCAACACGACCAACAACCAATCACATGAATGTCCCGCCCCCGACATACAAAGCAAAAAACCCCGGTTCTTCTCCACTATTGTCAAAATGGATGCCGGTTCTGTAGCAAGGGTAGCAAGGGTAGCAAGAGTAGTAGGAGTAGTAGCAAGGGTTAATTTAGTGGATGCAATGTCTCGCTGGAGGCCATGTAGTTTGCGTCGCTGTCGGGTACATCCAATACTCATACTTGTGTGTGTATGTGGGGGTCTGACATATTTATTTTAATCATGTATATTGTTTTTTTCTCAGGTACCTGGTAACCGGTGACTCCTACAAGACCATAGCATTCAGCTATTGGGTCGGGCATTCAACAGTGGCTGTCATCGTCAGGGAGGTTGCGGGTGCCATCTGGACCGCCCTGGTTGAGGAGACCATGCCGGTACCACAGATGGAGGACTGGAGAGCCATCACTGCTGGGTTCCAGGAGCGCTGGAACTTTCCGAATTGCGTTGGTGCCATTGATGGAAAGCACGTGGTGATCCAGGCTCCGGCAAATTCTGGGTCCCTGTACTTCAACTACAAGTCCACCCACTCCTTGGTACTGCTGGCTGTCGTGGATGCCCAGTACCTCTTCAGGGTAGTGGATGTTGGAGGCTTTGGAAGGAGCAGCGACAGTGGGAGCCTGCGGAAATCTGCATTTGGAGAGAGCCTCAGAGATGGCCGTCTGCAGCTACCACCTGACACCGTCATCACAGGAGCAGAGCGGCTGGGCCTTCTTCCCCATGTGTTTGTAGGAGATTAGTCTTTTCCGCTGCTGGACAACCTGCTGCGTCCATTCCCTGGACGCCAGATCACGCGCGAGAGGAGGATGTACAACTACCGCCTCAGCCGTGCCAGGTTGGTGGTTGAATGTGCGTTTGGCATCCTCTCATCCCAGTGGAGAATGTTCAGGCGTGTCATCACCACCAGCCCGGAGGTAACAGAGTTGTGTGTGAAGGCCACCTTTGTGTTGCACAACTTCCTCCGCAGGATAGGAAGGACATCATGCACACCTATCGCAGAGTCCACGGATGAAGCTCCAGCTCCTTCAACCCTGCGTGATGCACCGAGGATGGGCTCCAACAACGCCACACGCAGATCCATCCAACTGAGGGAGACCTTCAGCTCCTATTTCAATGAGGAGGGTGCAGTGCCATGGCAGCAGAATGTGGTGTAGGGTCACCTACAAACCAAAAGCTCTTTTAAGAGCTACCCATATTTTCTTTAAAAAGCAAATATTCCAAATGAGCCATTTAAAATCAAACATTCCTAATAAACATGTTTCTTGAATTGATATTATGATATGACTAACAACCTTTTTCCTTCAGTCCTGTTTTTAGTGATAAACCACCCATGATTACAAAAGGTTTTCACCTGAACAATTACAGAAGACGGCACATTATATATCGACATACTAGGGCTTTCACCAACTAATCGACTAGTCGACTAGTCGACTACCTATACCACTAGTCGGCGCTGTAGGCCCTAGTCAACTAGTTGTGAAAAAAATTGAGGTAAACGAGGTGCTGCAAAATGCTACAAAACACGTCCGACATTCTTATGTATGGCAGTACTTCAACGAAGATGTAACCAACTCCACAGTGAAGTGTCAGTTGTGTACAGCTGTACTGAAGTACAATACAAATGCATCTGCTATGCGCAACCATCTGAAGATGAAACACCCGCTGCCGACAGCTAGCACTAGCAGTAATGCTAGCACCAGTGAGCAACGGACCGGCGTCAGCACTGAACAGAGGCAAACGAACAGCAAGAAAACACGGGTCAACAGTGATGCGGATGATGAGCTACGGGATTACTGCCAGCGGACACCGCATATCCCCACAATGGATAATCCACTGGAGTGGTGGGCAGAAAACGTGCACCGCTTACCCCGCTTTCGAGGAGCTACCTGGCTATTCCAGCCACAAGCACCCAGAGTGAGAGGGTTTTTTCCCTGGCAGGCAACACTGTCACCCGAAAGCGGTCAAGCCTCCTTCCCTCACATGTCGATGCGTTGGTGTTCAAACCAAAAATATGGAAAGGTGGACGTTATCGTGGAGGACAGCGAATAAAGTTTTGCGCAATGCGCTGTTGAGCACTGGATTTACGTGGCATTTATGTAAACAAGAGTCTTTTGCTGTCGATTTTGGTGAGTCCAGTTACTGTTTGTTATTTACTCAGCCATGTAACACAAATTAAAATGCAGTGTTTAATGTTACTGTATGAGTTCCAATAGAAAATACAGTTGTAAACCTCTCTTTGTGTGTCTTTATTATGACGTAACGACTAGTCGACTGCTATTTTGAAAAACGTGTCGACTAGTAAATATTGGTTGTTGTGAAACCCCTACGACATACATGAAGCTTCTGGTATGTTGCAACTGACAAACCACATGAACAAGTGAAGACACAGTATAGCCATAACATACTTTAAATAACTTTTATTTATGTAATGTTGTCAGTGAAGTGTGTGATGAGTGTAAAAACATGTAATGTGGATCAGTATCAGTAATCAATTTTCCTCTTGGTCTGCCCCTAAAACAACCTTGTGAATGTCAAATCTGACTCTTAACCTCTTCTGTCTTGACATCATTCTCATGGTGGGCAATAGACTCTTGAAGAATGACAGGTCCTCGTCCTCCTCCGCCACCACTGGTGGGGGTGGTGGTGGCATGGCCAGAATAGGACCGACGGCAGACAGCAAACTTTGCTGAAAGAGGACATCTCACTTCCCCTTTTCCTTTCCCCCCGGTTCGCAACACTCGCCTCCTCCTGTCCTGTCTCCTCTGCTTGCTGGCTGTTAGCTGGCTGACTGGCAGTCTGATTGGCTGGCTGGCTGGCTAGACTGGCTGAATGACTGACTGGACTGGCTGGACTGGCTGGACTGGCTGGACTGGCTGGCTGACTGGCTGGACTTGCTGGACTGGCTGGCTGACTGCCACCTGGCTGGCTTTCCTGTCTCTCTTCCTCTGGCACCAGGGTGGATGGAGGAAGGGTTTGCCGGGGGACATTGCTGGACGTCTCACGGTCAATCATGAATGGGTTTAAAAAACTCATGACTGCCGCGAGACGCCAGGGCTTATATCCCCCCGAAGACCCTGCACCGCTTCTTTCCCCCTCCTTTTCATTTTGTTTCTCCTTCCTGTACTTGTCCCTCAGTGTCTTCCATTTCTTTCTGCACACTTCGTCTAATAAAATGAAATGAAAGAATACAGTTAATTTCTTTAATTTTCGAAAATTATTCCTCCATTAATGAAAACCTAATCACTTTATCACTGTCAATTGCATAAAAGGTTTTACATGTCACACTTTATCAGAATAAAAATAAAAATCAGAAACAGGTTTATTACCAGGTATGTTGCACATACTAGGAATTTGACTTGATGTCATGGTGCATATATATAAAAAAAAAGAAATCTAATATAAAACACAATGTTTTACACCGTAATAAAATACAGTTACATTGCAATAAGATAACAATTAAATAAAGCAGTAATTTACATGGAAATAGAATGCTATGAATGCATTTTTGCATATAAACTAAGAAATGTGAAATCAGAATATGTGCAGAAAGGAATATGACATTGTGTGCATTAATGTGATGCAGATATAGTCTATGATGTGGCAGAGGTAAAGTGTCAGTGGGAAGGGCTATGATGAACATTTTATTTTTTTAACATTTTGAACATTTATGAGATTAATGTCTATGGTGCTATTTTATGCTACATTCCATGCTGGCTAATGATACTGTCTATGCTTGCTAGCAACGAAGTAAACTAGCAACAAAGTAAACTGGATATAAAACGAAGTAAACTGGATATAAAATCCCCAAACAAGCGAAAACCTACCAGTTTCACCCACTGGCTCTGCCACCTCCCTCCATGCCTGGTTCCTCCGGTTTGTATCCCGGTAAGTAAATAGGGACTGGTCATAAAGAATCGGGTGGTTTGCTACCGCAATAACTAATTTCTCCTCCATTTTCCGGAATAAAGAAAATGAACTGCGGTCTGGTTCTCCCAGCTTGCACGCGGTTTGATTGGCTAGCGCTTGAACTGTCAGATTTGCATAAACGGGATTTGATTGGCTGACGCTTCCAGCTCAGCTTCAAAAGTTGAACATTGCTCAACTTTCGAATCCTGAAAATTCTGAAAATCTTGTAAATCTTCGCTTCGCTCCCCCACAATGCAGTTCGGCGAAAAGCGAGGCAAAGTGACGTCATCCCCATTCAAAGTCAATGGGCAGAGAAGCGTTGGAAGCGTTGGAAGCGTTGGAAGATTTGTTTAAAGCTGCTGTGTGGACGTACCGTCACCCGATTCGTACTTGTAATTTTTTCTATCTATAGCCAATCAGATGTCTTCTCAATTCTAAGCCAATCACATGAGCGCGCCCCCACGAGGGTATGATTTCTTGCGTTCATGACGTAGCTCTTCATGTACGCATTTTGCGATGTCCGGTCAGCTCGCTAAACAGAGGGCGGAGCATCAGGTGATCATGCAGAGCTGCGTGTCTCCGTCAGACTCAGAAGCTGATCTTGTCTCTCTCTCTCTCTCTCGTCCGGTTATACTTCACTCGCGTTTATGTCCATATCGATCAGATCCAGCTCTCCTGATCGGCCTTTATAGAGAGCACCGATCAAACTATTAAGAGTGAATATCGGCCGATAATGACCGGCGGGGCCCCCCCCCCGTTGACAGTTCACTGTCTCACTGGCTTCATAGTGCACTGATCGATTAGGCTAAGCTAACCTGTAGCTGCTCCCTCCACACTCACAAAAACTTCATACAGACATAATGAGGCAGCTGTATTATATATATACGGATCATGAAATACAAGTGTGAATCCTTCTGTGTGCATGTGTGTATTATGAGACTGTTCTGAGCCCATAGAGTCTCGCTCTTTCCTATGAGAGCTGCTCATTGGCACATCAGGACAAATGGCCCAACTTTTGAGAGAGCGAAATGTCACAGATTACCCATCATGCCTAGCTGTCAGAGCAGAAGAACCATGCAGAAGAACCCGTATGTGCGCTCACAGAGCATGCGCCCCTTAAAGAACAGAGTGAAGTGGCAGAGCGCACTCAAGCTAGTTTCTCCAAAATGACATACCCCACCTTTAAGCCCCATTCTCGGCTCAGTAGAATGAATGGAGACAGAAAATAAATCTAGATTCGGCTTTTAGTGCATTTTACAACTTTAAGGACCGTATGATTATAATAAGGGCTATAAAATACTTCATACTGGGTAGTTTATTTTGTTTAAAAAAAAGTATCCGCTGATTTAAAGACGTCTCTTTCCCCATGTTAGTCAATGGGGAAAAGTCTTTCTGGGCCCAGTGATGTCATGAACTCATACGGAAATTGTAGTACCGCCGTTTGGACACAACGAATATTTTCATCAGAGTCCGGCACACTTCCTGGAGGCTTGGTCAACACAGCCAAGCTATAGGTGGGCTTGTGTTTGTCGTGGTGATGTTTACAAGCTTCAGACACCCATGAATGGGGTAATAACTGAGGATTTTTCTTGTTAAATAAAACGTTAAAAAAAATAGATATAGAACCCTTTCACAAAATGTAAGAAAATACATTTGTGTATGTTTTTAACATAAGCTTAAAGAGCCTGTGACACGAGTTTCCCCCATCATCCAAACCCATCAATTTGAGTAAATATTGTTGTAAATGTCTTCACTTTCTGTATTCATTTGTTCCCACGTTGTATTTTTTGGTTCCTACCTTTTTATGTGCAACATTTAGAGGCGGAACTAATCTGCTGTGTTTGTGTGTTACACCTGTTTAATCGACGCACTGGATAGTTGCAAAGGCAGAGCAACGCAAGACGTTAAAGGAAAACTACGGAAACCAAAGGAAAAAATATATAAAGTTATCAGCCCCTCTAGGTGACTAGCAGCCTACAAGGTACGTTTCCTGCTGGTTTTGTGTAATTGTGTGCGGTTGAGCTGCAGGTTTGTGTGTGTATGTATGTACGCTATGTGCTAGCTTGTGCTACATGCTATTGTTAGCTTGTGCTACTTACTGTGTGTGATATGTGCGTTGTTTATTGTTTAATTGGCGGCATTAACAGTGATGACGTATGCATATATTACATATTTATTTGTTGTTTACCTTTTATATTTTTCTGTCTTATAACCCAGTTCTCACAGGTTGGAATAGGTCCCACAAGAATAAACCCCGTATTTAATCAAGACCTCAGCCTCGTGTCATTTACTGGAGGGAGCTACAGTGAGAACTCAACTGTTCCGCATGAGTAGACGAGTAAAACGGCGCCAGAAGGCAGCGATCCATGGACGACACGGGACATATCCGTCGCAGCGTGTACATCTGTAGCAGCCATCTACACAGCAGCACAAGATCCAACTACTTCTGGAAGGTCCAGGTGTTTTAGTGTAAATGTAGGTGCAACAAAGAGACTTTAAAGTGCCATACAAAGAAAATGGGACATTTGCATTGTTCATATAATCTGTTTTAATGTTATTTACTTACCTTTCTAATGGAAGTTAAAGGTTGTTAATATTGATTTGTGTATTAAGGTATTTGCAGTAAGTATTTGCAGACTAAGTAACAAACTACATTTAAAGGACAATATATTTCAAGTGATAACCGTGAAGAAATGTACCAAGTTTTGTTGTTTGCCTATATCATTATCACTTGTGATTTTCTTTAAATAAGGCTCAATAGCTGTGTATAAGCTTAAGATAACTCAAAGCTAAATCTAAATTGGCTAACTACTTAGCTTTAAAGAAAATTAAATATTAGAGTTAAAACCAAACTTAAGTAAACAAGTAAAATGTTAGATGTTGAGTCTTACACTAAGAGTGTTGAAGTGAGTGTAGTAGAAAACGAGCAACCACAGGCAACTGAAGATCCGAAAATGGATAGCCTTTCCACACAAGAGCCACAAAGGAGCCAAAGAGTCCGGAAGTTAACGGAAAAGGGCCAAGAACTGCACGATGAGCAAGTAACAAGACTTGTACACCGTTTCAGTGTGAGCTACAAAAGGTGGAAAGATATCACAAAGGAAGCCAAACAAGCGCTAAGTGGTCAATGCTCTAATGACCTGCTGCATGAATACATCACTAAGGTAAGCAAGACCTCCGATGATGTAAATATTGCTTATGAAGAGTTGAGGCTCATTGACATTCCCGACCATGGCACACGTCGCAGAGAAGACACCTGTGAAGCAGTTACAAAGACAATCATTGAGACTGCAAGAGAACGAATGGATACAATAAAGGACAAAAGTCATGAAGAAGAAAAAATTGGTAAAAACCAGACAGAGTCTGTATGCAAATCTGTTGCCTCTGTTAAGAGAAGTAATGGCTCTCATGTCACCAGGTCCTCGAGTCATTCTCGTGGCAACTCGAGAGCCACATCAAGAAGTTCATTCCTCTCTTCTATCAAAAGACAAGAAGCCGCTGCTGAAATTGCTGCAAATGAAGCGACTTTAGAAGTAATGCTAGAACAGAAACAACAGATTGAATAACTTCATATACTGGAGGCTGAAGCTGCTCAGTTAAGAGCCAAACAGGAGGCAGAAAATGCTGAGAGGCAAAGAGAGTTGCAAGCCAAGCGCAGACAACTAGAGCGATTAGAAACAATGAAGAAGCTAAAAGCTGCAAAGGCGAGACATCAAGTATATGAACAGAATGCATGCTCAGACGAAGAAATTAGCGAGCTGCTCCATCAACATGTTCCTCTGGTTGTGAAAGAAGAACTCAAGCATAAAAGCAGTGAACTGCAAAACCACTCACCACCTCAAGCTGCGACACAACAAAAACAAGAAGACAGTACTTCAGCTCTTATCAGAGCTCTTGCAGAGTCCATCAGTGCAAGTCGTCTACCTGTACCTGAACCAACAATGTTCAGTGGTGACCCACTGAGGTTCAATGACTGGAAGGTCTCCTTTCGTACACTCGTTGACAGGAAAAACATCCCAGCTGAAGAAAAGATATACTATCTAAGAAAGTATGTGGGTGGTCCCGCCAAGAAGGCCATAGAGAGCTACTTCCTGCTAGGCACAGAGTCAGCCTATCCTGCCACGTGGACCATCCTAGAAGAGAGGTACAGTAATCCTTTCCTCATTGCTAAGGCCTTCAGAGATAAGCTTGATGCATGGCCCAAGATAAGTTCCAAAGACAGCGTAGAACTTCAAGAGCTCTCTGACTTCCTTCGCAGCTGTGAGGCTGCCATGTCACAGATCAAAGGACTTGAGGTACTTAACGACTGCTACGAAAACCAAAAGATGCTTGCTAAACTTCCAGACTGGTTGACCTCAAGTTGGAACAGAAAGGTCACAGAAATGGAAGAACAAAATCACACGTTCCCAACCTTCAGCCAGTTTGTTACATTTCTCACACGTGAAGCCAAAATAGTTTGCAACCCAATAACATCTCTCCATGCTCTAAAATCAAGAGAAAGCGAAAAAGGCAAGATTTTAACAAATTTTTAGTCCTGTATCAAACGTATTGACAACAGAGACAAATGAAACAGCAGACGCCACAAACTGTCTTTTTTGTGAGAAAGCAGGACACGGTCTGCATGAATGTTACAAATGTAGGAATGAAACAATCTCTGAGCGAGTCAAGTTTGTTCAAGAGAAGAATTGTGCTTTGGCTGTTTACAATCTGGCCATCGCTCAAAGGAATGTCAAAACAGAAAGATGTGCGAAACATGCGAAAAGGGACATCCAACTTGTCTCCACGACAATCGCACCAGAGAAGAAAGAATGTCAACAAACCATGATGGTGCAAGAGAAAGCACAATGGAACGTCCACAAAGTAAAATGGCAAGCACACCACATGAGGCAACATCCAATACAGTCATCAAGAATGTTAAAGACCCCCATACATCCACAATAGTTCCAGTGTGGGTGTCAGCCACAAGTGAGCCACATAGTGAAATACTTGTATATGCACTCCTCGATACACAGAGTGACACAAGTTTTATCCTTGAAGAAACGGCAAAGGCTCTTCGCACAAAGAACGAAGCAGTGCAGCTAAAGCTCTCCACAATGGCTTCAAGAAGCACAGTCATGTCATGTAGGAAGCTAACTGGTCTCCAAGTGAGAGGAATCTACTCAGACAGGATAATACCTCTGCCAGTAACCTACTCAAGAGAATTAATCCCTGCAAGCAGAGGCCATATTCCCACACCAGAGACTGCAAAGGCGTGGCCTCTTAGATGAGATCGCTCCTCAGCAAAGCTGTGAAATTGGCCTGCTTATCGGCTACAACTGTCCTCAAACTCTCGTCCCAAGAGAAGTGGTGCCTGGTGAAGAAAACCAGCCCTTTGCACAGAGAACAGATTTGGGCTGGAGTGTTGTCGGCTTTGGCAATCCCTGTCTCGACATTGGAGATATGATTGGAGTAAGTCACCAGGTAACCGTGAAGCAAGTGATGCCAAGTCTCCAGTCTTCAAACCTCCCAAGGGAAGTACACTACGTCTGTAGAACACAGATTAAGGAAGTCTCACCTGCAGATGTCAGCGAGGTGCTGGAATCTGACTTTGTCGAAAGAGCTTCTGAAGATAACCCTCCATATCAGGCCTCCAAAGGTCTTACAGCACAGCAACTTCAAGCCTCAAATTGGTTCACAGGCCCTGACCTACTTTTGCAGAAAGAGCTACCAAGTGGAGAAGTCAAGGTGGGAGGGATCGTGATTAGTGACTCAGAGATTAAGAAGGCCCAGGTTCATGATACCCAGGCAAACTAAGTAAAGTCGCTACTAGATCACCTTCACAAATTCTCAGACTGGTCAAGAGTGGTTAAAGCCTTTGCCAGACTCAAGCGCCTTGCAAAGGAAATTAAAGGTCTCAAGCCAAGGTCCTGTGAAGCCACACGCTTAGAGGAGAGGAGAGAAGCAGAGCTGACCATAATCGAGATGGTTCAAGAAGCAACACTCTCTCAAGAAATAAAGTGCCTTCAGCAGCATAAGGAGTACCATCTCCAACAAAGACCAAAGTGGATCAAGGACCGCAGAAACGTCAAGGTAAATGACGTTGTCATTCTGCAAGACAACACTATACCACGGGGCCAATGGAAGCTGGCCAGGGTTGTGGAAGTGTACCCAGGAGGGGATGGAAGAGTAAGAAGGCTCAAGCTGCTTATCAGCGACTCTACCTTGGATGGAAAGGGAAAGCGCCTCGCTAAACCTGTCTACCTCGAAAGGCCTATCCACAGACTAAGACTCAGTTACTCTCACTCACACTCTGCACTTCTTAGGAGTAAAAAAAATAGTTCGTTTTTACGTTAATGTATATCGGTTTTCTAAAAATGTTATGGAAATCACAGGTGATTTGGTGGGAGTGTAATTGTCTTCACTTTCTGTATTCATTTGTTACCACGTTGTATTTTTTGGTTCCTACCTTTTTTATGTGCAACATTTAGAGGCGGAACTAATCTGCTGTGTTTTGTGTTACACCTGTTTAATCGATGCACTGGATAGTTGCAAAGGCAGAGCAACGCAAGACGTTAAAGGAAAACTACGGAAACCAAAGGAAAAATGCATATAAAGTTATCAGCCCCTCTAGGTGACTAGCAGCCTACAAGGTACGTTTCGTGCTGGTTTTGTGTAATTGTGTGCGGTTGAGCTGCAGGTTTGTGTGTGTATGTATGTATGCTATGCGCTAGCTTGTGCTACATGCTATTGTTAGCTTGTGCTACTTACTGTGTGTGATATGTGCACCGTTTATTGTTTAATTGGCGGCATTAACAGTGACGACATATGCATATATTACATATTTATTTGTTGTTTACCTTTTATATTTTTCTGTCTTATAACCCAGTTCTCACGGGTTGGAATAGGTCCCACAAGAATAAACCCCGTATTTAATCAAGACCTCAGCCTCGTGTCATTTACTGGAGGGAGCTACAATTGTCCCCTTGAAAACCGTTACTGAACTGATTTTGGATATTTGTACTTTGATAACGATTAATCTGCCCTTCAATGTTGACCATTTTCTGGATCTTCTCGGGGATTCTTCAAGTCCCGCCAAATTATGTGTGACGTCATTGCGGGCACAGCGCTCCAGCTGCACCGTTCAGGATCCCAGCATCTGCATGTAAACACACAATGGCGCACACAGTAGCAAGCTCAGACAGCGATGACAGTTTAATTTTGAACGTGTCTGAGAGCTCATATGAGGCTGAAGGATCGCTTTATGTTGTATCTGTTAGAAGTTTAGGAATTAGGTGCGTCAATATGGGCGATAATACGGTCATGTAGCCAGTGGTGGACTGGGACTAAAAATCATCCCGGGACTCTCGACCGGCCCACTTCGGTACCACTAGTAAATTGTCAACGGGGGGAGTGGGGGATGTGCTAGTGACTTATCCGACCGGCCCACTTCGGTACCGGCCCATCGGGATTCGTCCCGATGGCCAGTCCGCCACTGCACCCAGCCCAGCCCACGTAAACTGTCAACGGGGGGAGCCTCGCTGCGGGGAAACAGGTGGACCTAGTGTCCCGATCGGAGTGGGAATAATAATAATAATAATCTGTGCATTTTATCCATTAATTTCCCCAACATTGTGGTAAAAAAAACACACGTTTAATCCATGTTGGTGTATTACAACTACAAAAAGCATCGGTTTGTTTTCTCATCAGGAAATGCAGACCGGCTCAAACAAACGATTTTTAAATCATCATCCTCACGATCATTTAATTTATCATATGTTCGCCGAATTGACATGAAAGCACTAATAAATGTAGTTTCATCCACTTGAGTTTACGACTACAAAAATAATCGATTTTTCCTTTTTATATCACATCCGGCGGGAGGAAATTCAGCAGCTCTCACTACCGATTTTTAATCCTAATTTAATCATCATCTTCACTACGATCATTTATCTTTATGTTCGCCGAATTGACATGAAAGCACTGACAAATATTAATATACTGTAGTCAACTTCATTAAAACGTTATTAACGTGCCTAAACCATAGATTGGCCTAAACTCAGTAATTCACAATTTCTATCCATGACAACACACTTTGTCCGTGTTTGGCTCTCTCGCCGCACAGTGAAGCGTTCCCGCATTGACGTCACTTCCGGCTTCCCCCAAAACTTAAAAATGAGTCGAAGGAATTTCCCGGCGATGTTCGAAATTATTCATATTTATCCGGAACGGTATCGCACCTTCTTTTTTAAACTGACGGTTTGAGATGACTAGTAGCCCAATATTTCATTGCACAACAGTTGTTGGGTTCGTGTCACAGGCTCTTTAAAGGGCCCATGTCATGCTTTTCCGGTTATTACCCATCCCCTTGTGTGTTATGAAGGTTTTTCTGCATGTAAACGGTCTGCAGAGTCACAAACCCTCAAAGTACACCCTGTAGCGAGTAAAACTCTAACACAGAAAATACCTCCCCAAAACGCCTCGTTGGAGATTTCTCATTTTCCAATTTTTTCTTCCTGGCCGTTATGATGTGTGAACACCCAGTTGCCCCACCCAGAGCCTTGACGTGCATAGAGCTCTGTGAGCGCTGACAGACGAGTTGGGATCTAACAGCGTTTATAAACCTTTTTCTTACTCAATATTAAGCCACACTTATTGTTTTTACTTCGGCTGTGAGTGTTTGTGTGTGTTCAGGATGAGTTTGGCTGTGTGTAGGTGTGTTTAGGTGTGTATCGCCAATCAGGAAACCACACCGCCATGGAGCACACACTGCAGCTCAGACTGCAGCTGGGAGCTTCTCAACGTCCCGACCAATCAGAGCACACTGGGCTCACAGGGAGGGGGGGGGGAAGCTCCAACAAGGCGTTTACGACAGAGAGTGAAATTCAGTGAATACACATACTATACAGAGATGCTGTATGAGATAGACGCTGGATGTGCAGCGGAACTTTGTTAAGATCCATATGTCACGGATATAATACTCTGTGCTAAATAAGAGACATGTAATCATTTACAAAACATCACCATGTTGTTATTTAACAAAATAATGTTGTTTAGTCGAAAAAAACGAACAGGAGGAAATGCAGCCCGGCTCTCGATTTTTAATCCTAATTTAATCATCATCTTCACCACCATCATTTATGTTTATGTTCGCCGAATTGACATGAAATCACTGACACATATGAATATACTGTATTCAACTTCATTAAAACGTTATTAACGTGCCTAAACTCAGTAATTCACAAAAAATATTTATATTTTAATGGAGCCTCGTCGGCAGATCAGGATCCAAAAGTGTAGCGGAGGGATCCTCATCTGGATGAAGGGTGTTATTTTCCCCATAAGGAACATGTCGCTGCAAATTATCCCGCCTATTACATGGCCACATTCTCAACAAAGTAACGACATGACTCCCAGTATTAATTTAAATGCTTTTATGGATTTAGAAAATGTTTTTATTGATTTAAAAAATAGTTGTATGTATTGATTTAAATTGACATGCATCCGCTAAGAAAAATAGTCCGTTCTTACCATTTTTTAAACAGTCTGAATGAAAAGGCAGCTCTCAGATGTGTATTTACACAACTAATGGCCCATCAACCACAGCTCTCCCTCCCCCCCCCCGATCTTTCTTCTCCAGCAGCTCAATTAATTGGAGGTTACTCTGAGTGACCATAGACTGTATGTGACAAGCTTACAGTTAGTGACGTAACAACACCATAAAAGCTGGTGGGTTGAAAGCAATACGGGAGGTAAAAATAACTAGAATAATTGTGATTTATTTATTGTGGCTTTTATGTTTTTAGGTATAAAATGTTATGTAATTCAGGCTTATAGTTCACCCTTCTCTAAAAGCCTTCAACAATGACAATATTCATAGTAATTTAATAAATCCTTCCAACACACATTGTAAAAAATAGCCTACTGTAAGTTAAGAAATCATTCCAATATGTACATCTTCTGATGTAACAACAACAACATTATAAATAGTAACATAGCTGAACATGGTATTGCACATTTAGCTTTGAGTGTTGCTGACCTGAGATGTTTTTATTAGATGAATTAAGGTGACTGAAGCTTTTTAACATACAGGGATGCAAACTCATCAGGTATGAAAAAGGTGACAAGGATCCGAGCCCCGGGCTCCCCCACCCCACGGAATATCGGCTTTAAAATGAGGAATAACAGAGGATTTTCGCAGAACAACTAAAGCAGCAGTGTTAATAATAACAGAAACGCCAAAGAGTCACATCTAATAGAAATATATAAAAGCATTTATTTTAAATAGTGTAGCAGTCAGTTTATAATTTTGGCAGCACTGTTGAGCTTTTTGAAAATGTATTTTCATGCCTCTGTGCAAGGCTTAAGTCTTTCTATCTTTATAGCCACATGGTGTAAAGCAGAGGTGCCCAGTACGTCGACCGCGGTCGACCGGTCGACCGCGGGGGCAATGCTGGTAGATCGCGAGTCATTCATAAATTAAAAAAAATCCAGCTCCGTTAAAATAGACAAAACAGGTTTTGATCCCTCCTCCTTTGGCCTCCCTGCCACTTAATTCAGGAGTTGACTTGATTGACAGAAAAAGCGACCTATTGCTTTCCAGTCTGTTAACACAGAATGCAAAGCGATACAAAATCAGTCAAGTGCCGGGAGAGACAAACAACAAAATGAGTGCGGGAACGAGCAAAAAGCTAAAGACATACCACTTCCACACAGAATGGGAGGGAGAATCTTTGTTTGTGATGTCACATTCAAAGGTTATTTGCCTTATTTGTAAAGCAAGCTTCGCTCTGCCAAAGAAAGGTAACGTGGAGAGGCATTATCGGAGTGTTCACAAGGCATATGACAGCGACTTCCCTCCGAGTAGCGAGTTGAGAAAGAGAAAGGTCATGTATTATTGCTACACAAACATTATCTCTTAGTCTTAGTGTCGCCAACTCGTTTCTAACATGCAAAAAGACAAACAAATGCGTCTATGGTCGGTGTATTTTCGACCTTTCCAATCCAGACCAGATCTCTCTCCCGTCTGTGTGTGAGGGGGCGGGGCAGTTTACACACACGCAGCTGCTACATGCAGCAACACACGGAGGAGATGGTGGAGAGAAGCGCTCCAAGGTGTGGTTACATGTTACCCGTCTTGAGGTGGACAATGCTCGTCACCAAAAGAGTTTAGCATGTAAGGGCGGTAACACGAGCAATTTGTCTAAACATTTAGCAAAAGTGCACCACATTCAGACGGAGGAATGCACCGGGTTCGACTGTCTTTCGAGTAGCTCTGTAGCCCCATCCACGAGTAACGTTTCCACCTCAGGTGTTATGTATGCTAGCAGCAACACACGGAGTTAACTACATTATACAAACATGGGTTAATGATTAGAGGTAACTGAGTTATTTATTTTGTTAAAGTTTCAGCTATTCTGTTTCCAGTTCTGTCATCAGATTATTTAATAAGATTTGTTAAAACATTGTTGTTTCTTTTGATGTGAAATATTATTAATTTAATTCAAATAAAAAGCAATGTTAATTTTGTTCACAATTTGTTAAGTTAATTTAATAATATATGTATTTTTGAATCAAGTATTCATCTTTATTGTCTTCATTGTTAGTTTCCACATGCCTAAAACAACCTCAAACTAAATCTAAAAGTTGATGGCTAAATAAGAGCGTTTGAGAAATTGTGCAAGGCACACAGTAGTAGTCCGAATAGTCGATTAATCGTTTCATTAATCTATAGATTAATCGATAATCAAATTAGTCGTTTGTTGCAGCCCTATTGTAGTTATTCCATGTAAAAATAAAACGTGTTATTCAGCAACCCTTGCAATTTGGGTTTTTATTTTTGGTTGGTAGACCTCGGTTAGCTGGTCATTTCAAAAGTAGCTCACCAGCCAAAAAAGTGTGGGCACCCCTGGTGTAAAGTAACTAAGTTCATAAACTCAACAAGTACTATACTTGGGCACAATTTTGAGATACTTGTACTTTATTTAAGTATTTCAATGTTTTGCTACTTTGTTCTTCTACTCCACTACAGTTCAGAGGTACATGGTGTACTTCTACTCCCCTACATGTATTTAATACCTTTAGTTACTTTACAGATGTGGATGAATGATGTGAAATATAATCAAGTGTTAATTCAGACTTTAGTTCCACCTGGAGTAAATCCACAAGCTACCCTTTAGTATACAAAGTCATTCAAACTAGCTGCACCTTTACCAGCTTTGAGAACACTTTCATGATCAATCCTTATAAAACATATCATATATTATTCTTTAATGGACCAATCTGCACAATGACTACTTTTACTGTCGCTCCTTTAGCTATATTTTGATGATAATACTTTTCTACTTTTACTTGAGGAACATTTTGAATGCAGGACTTTTACTGTAACAGAGTATTCCTACACTCTGGTACTATTACTTTTACTAAAGTACAAGATCTGAGTACTTCTACTTTTACTCAAGTACAAGACCTGAGTACTTCTACTTTTACTCTAGTACAAGATCTGTGTGCTTCTACTTTTACTCAAGTACAAGACCTGAGTACTTCTACTTTTACTCAAGTACAAGACCTGAGTACTTCTACTTTTACTTAAGTACAATATCTGAGTACTTCTACTTTTACTCTAGTACAAGATCTGAGTACTTCTACTTTTACTCAAGTACAATATATATATACTTATACCACCTCTGTTTATAGCCTATGAAAAAAACTATTAGAAATAGAAGGCTAAAGCTAACGTTAGCAGATAGTGACAATGTATGCTAGCTAGCTGGCTCAACGATTCCTTAAATAATACAGAAAAACTTTTCAGTTCACATCACGCTCTGCCGCTCCGACAGGGAGCTCTGCTCTGAACACCTGAACGGCCCGTTCTAACAGCTGTTCACCAGCGGTCCAGTCTGTGCCACAGTGACTCCGGACGCGCAGTTAATATTAACGAACGCACCCGTGGGTAATGTAGCTGCTGAAGCTAGACCATCATCTCGGAGCAGCAGAGCCTTATTATACATCCATGAGCAGAGCCGACAGGCAGGAAGACTCGAGCACACAGCTCGCACTTCATTATAATATATAAAAAAAGAACACCATGCGTGTCATGATGGCACATAACAGCTCACGGCCGCAGATTACTCCGGGTCCCAGACCCCCCCATACCCCAAAAATATTTTTATTGCAGATCTACATGAATCACACAAACGACTTATTTTCGATTCAAAACGGCGAATTTCGCCGAAGGTTTGCATCACTGAACATAGACAGAGCACAACTGAAACATAACATCTGAGATGTAACAACATAATACACTTTTTGGGGATGCTTGGGATGTGAGGAGTGAGGGACACGGCTTAGAACGGGCGTGTCGCCTGGCAGGACAGGAGAGTGTGTGCACCAGTCTGCCTTGATCTATGAATTCATGTCCGTGACACTCACTGCTGCCCACAGCTGTTTTATAGAAGGAAATTCCTTCACTTCATGAAAGTGTTTTAACCACACACACCTCTACACACACATGACGGGTGTTATTTTCCCCATAAGGAACAAGTCGCTGCAAATTATCCCGCTTATTACATGGCCACATTCTCAACAAATTAACGACATGACTCCCAATATTAATTTAAATGCTTTTATGGATTTAGAAAATGTTTTTATTGATTGAAAAAATAGTTGTATGTATTGATTTAAATTGACATGCATCCGCTAAGAAAAATAGTCCGTTGTTACCGTTTTTTAAACAGTCTGAATGAAACGGCAGCTCTCAGCTGTGTATTTACAAAACTAATGGCCCATCAACCACAGCTCTCTCCCCCCCTGATCTTTCTTCTCCAGCAGCTAAATTAACTGTAGGTTACTCTGAGTGACAAGCTTACAGTTAGACAGAACACTGTCATTGCAAGTGACCCTCAGTTAGTTGACTTTTATGTTCAACTGCTAAATTCGTTACTGATAAAAAATGGCTTCTACTGTACCTAATTACCTTAACACTAGAACCGCCAGAGGTTTTTGTATAGGCCTACCTAAACCCGTCAAATCCCGCTATTAGAATGCAATTTTTAACAACATAGGGTGCTACATAACACACTTTCAGGAAAAGTCACGGACTGGGAGACTTTAATATTTTATTGAAAAAAAGTTACATTGCACACACACAACACACATCACACAAATTGACCCGATTGGCGGTTCTAGTGTTAAATAAACTCACAAATTAATGAAACCAGTTCAATACGCATAATTCTTATCATTCTTTATGAGCGCAGAAATAGTCTTAAAATCAGATCTGTTTTTTAAATGAAATCTGACGGCAGGCAGTTAGCTCTGACCACCTATGATAAATGCGCCGCACCTAATCGCTGGCCATTCAGCCACAGACACTGTTCGAAATGGGGGGGAGCCAGGGGAGCTTGGCTCCCCCGAAGAGGGAGGGAGCTCCCTTGATGGCTGACTTTGAGATAAATAGGGGGAGCCCAAAACAATCTTGCATATTTGTGTCACACAGATTAGAAATGTTGAGTTTCTGTAAATAACAGTTCTTGAAATAAATAATAGTTATTGTTCATTACAGTGTTTGAATATTTGTTTTATATTTGTGAATATGTCTGGGTGTTGCCATCTGTATGTGGCGGCGCTGCATTCTTACTTACGTTGCTATGGTTACGGCGGTGATGCCGGCGCGGTATTTGAAATGTTCATATTGATATTTTGTTAACTCTGGCTTTGTAATAAAAAATATGGCAAAAAGAAAACAGCCAAGCGTCACAGCTTTTGGATTCACAAGCAAAGAAGCGAAGGAGTCTAAAAATGACAACGTGAACGGAAAACAACTTTTAGTTAGCCGGCTGTAAGCGGCGTTAGGGTCGAGCTTGACAGCTCCACACCGAGGGAGAGGCCTGCCGATGCGGAGCCTGAAGACGCTTCAACAACGGCCACAGCCGCCGGCGTAGTGACACCGTCTTTAGTAGTAGCAGAGTGATTTTATAGCAATTGATCGAATCCGCGCTGCTGCGAGTTGAGTAAAGTTAGAACGATATTGGCAGATTCGGATTTCACGGATCAATAACTGATGAACAAAACGTTATTCAGACACAAATGACGTCTCCTAAGTACCGTGGTAAGGTTGACAACTACAATCACATGTTGATAAAAAAAAAGGCAATATGCGCCGTCCTCCGAGCTGGACACATTAAATTGGTCTCTTTCCGCAGCCGGAGAAGAAACGAGTGCTCAGGGACCGTCTGCAAAGTGCAACACCGAAAAAAGAGAATACAATAATATTCAATCACTTCACTATTATAAAGTATTACTACCAAATAAGGCTGGGCGATATATCGGGTTTAAACGATACATCGTGGATTGCACTCCATGCGATGTCGTAAATGACCACATCGTGAACATCGAGTATTATGTTGTCAAATCAATTTCCCCGCTGCGGCCAAAATGAGCTTTCCTTTCTCCCTCATAGACGCAGGCACACACGCAGGCCCCGTCTAACTTGCAAACAAACATTACACACATGCACAGTGACAGAGAGCAGGGCTCGACATTATAAATGGCCCGCTGGCTCGGAAGCACTATTTAGACACCCCGGGCCAGCATAACGTACTTTCCACTTGCCCGCTCGGGCCACTAAAAATATTGCTTAAAAAAAATAAAATTGTCCAGTGGTATAGGTACTTTGACAAGCAATGTTGTTAAATTGTTTCGTTTATTAACGCTACAACATAACGTTTCGTGAGGCGGTTGTCGTTGTTGGGTGAAAGGCAAACGGGAGCCAGCGCGAGCAGGCTCCCGTTTGACCGTGAGCGCCGGGCAAAAAACTATCTTCAAATAAAAGAAAGTCACCGGAGGAGTTAAAGGAGAGTGACAGGTAGCATGAGAAGAAGAGGGAGAGAAAGTTTCAGCCAGCTTGATCGATGGAGTTGTTTTCTAGTGGTGCAGTGACGCGTCCTAAAACCCTTTTATAATCTATCGATTAGATTTATGATTCGAAAATTATAAAAGTAGGGTAGACATGTGGATATTATCCGGCTGAACAAAACATGCATTTATCAAACAGGTTTGTTTTCCACAGACCTTATTTCCAGCTATTTTCCAAAACCCTGTGGAGAAATCCCATTGCTTTTTTGTCGAGGGAACCAGCAGCTTACTTCCTGGTTTTAGGACGCGTCACTGCACCTCTCAATATGATGCCAATATAAACAAGGTCTTCTGTCGGCTCTGTACATCAATGCCGACCTATGCTGACAAGTAAGTGAAGAGTAGAAAATATAAAAGGTATTGGCTATAGGGAAATGTCCCAGCAGTTTAGGAGAATGAAGGTTCTAATCTAATCTAATACATAGCCATTACATGTCTAACTCCTGATAATGACAGGAAGACAGAAAGCGCATTATACTAATAATAATAATACTATTCATAATAATAGCAGACATTTTTGAACAATGACCACAATATCATTATTTTCATAAACCAAATATGAACAATTGAGGAAAATGAGGAAGAACTGATGATTCAAATGTTGTAGTAAAAGTAGTAATGGAGTTAGTGCATAAATTACTATTGCAACAAATGTGTTAATTTTCTTCATTATTAGTCGATTTTTTAAATGCAGACATATGTTGCAGGGACTACTAGAATCATCAATCAAGAATCAAAATTTTTTTTAGAGGACATTTCAGAATATCGCGATATATATCGTATATCGCGATATAGTCAGTAAATATCGCAATATCATTTAGAGACCATATCGCCCAGCCCTACTACCAAACTCACTACACACATCAATAGTCTCCTGATGCTCATACTACAGCGGAGAGTTTGGAAGAATGTGCTTTTGAATAATTTTGGGGAAGATTTATAATGTAAAATCTTCAATAAATATGGCATCATCTTCAATAACGTTACTATTATACAGTATTTTTCTACCTAACTCACTACACACATCAATAGTCTTCTGGTGGTCAGACTACAGCAGAGAGTTTGGAAGAATATGGTTTGGTTTTGATTTCTTATATTGACAAATCCAATGGCTCCATCATATAGATCAAATGTGACCTGAAAAACCTAGGGAATATGTAAACATAAGTGTTATTTTCTATATAATACAGGTCCAAAACAATAATTTCATTTATACAGTATTCATTTTTTTTTTTTGCCCAACAGGAACAAGAAAAAAAGGGAAGCTTATATTCTAAATGTATTGGTTAAAAACAACACAAATGTCTCCAAAAACTGCATGATTATAATAACGTTGGAAGTTGCCTGTAGACTCCTTTCTCAAGCCTACAGTACTAAAGGGATGCAAATACTTTGAATAATCAGTTTCACTCACCTTTTTTAGCTCTTGCCTGGCCATCTGCTCTTGTGTGCCTTCTAGGATTACACCCATGATCCAGGAGGTATAGACGGTTATTGAAAATGATGCCATGATTTTACATTATAAATATTCACCAAAATTATTCAAAACCATATTCTCCTGGTTAAAACCTGAAATTTAAAATCTGGCAACGCCCTCATGGAAAATAGTGGGAGGGCTTAACATTCCTCTATACTGGTGTTAGGCAGGTCGTAGGCAGGAAGCTGTAAGCTGGAGTCTGTAATGAAGTGCTACATCTGTAGCATGGATGCAATTTAGTCCTCTTCTCACTTTCACATATTTCATAATACACGTTTTGCATTCTAAATCAGGTAAATACAACACTGTAGTTTCTAAATGGTTGTATAGGTGATGTTTGATTATTTTTGTTGGTTTGTCGTTCTTGATTTTCAGATTTCCCAAGCAGATCGAAAACCTCCGATGCAGTGGACCTGTAAGTTGTGCTCATTTTGCTCTGTAAAAAGAGGCTTTTTACTTAAGCATTACCGCCTCAAACATGGCTGCCATACTAGGACATCACCAATCCCATGCCTCCATAAGGAATGCCTTTGCACATTTAAATCTTCTAATGCACTCAAGGTTCAATTATCAACATGGCACACTCGTAAGGATATCGAGAAAGTGAGTGAAACAGCGTTCCATTGTCAGCTATGCGACTTTATAGAGCCTTGCAGTCAAGCAGATTTTTTCACACATTTGCGAAGACATTTGAAGTTGAAGCAAAAGGTGACTTGTCCATATCAAGGCTGTAACTTTCAGAGCAATGTTTATTCCACCTTTAATTCACACAAAAGCAAAGAACATCAGATGCAAGATAGGTCGGCATTCAAACCTGACATTTTTTCAGAGAATATACTTGAAGATCTTCCCCCTAATCTGAATGATCCACCTGAGGATAGTGTCCCTGAAGCTGAGGATAGTGTCCCTGAAGCTGATGATGTTGAGTTCGGTGAAGATGTGGAAGATTTGGAGAGTCAGTTGGAACATAATGTTGCTGCTCTTTTTCTGAAAATGTCATCAATTCTTCACATCTCTGAAAGTGCAATGCAAGAGGTTATAGAGCAGGTCAACCAAATGTATTTGCTGTCGAAGCCCTTGTTACATTCCTCAATTCGAAAAATACTAAATCAACATTGTGAAGAAGCTGATAACTCTTTAGTGAGCGAGATTGCCAGAGTAGTCACTGAGAATAATGTTTTCCTGAAATTCACTTCTGCTGGGGGATCATTGTCAACTGCTAAAAGACGAACATCATACATTACAAGATAATTCTCTGTGGTAAAGCCTGTTGAATTTCTCCTAAAAAAACGACAAGCAGTCAGTGGTGTATATCCCCATACTGGAAAGGCTGCAGACTTTGCTAAGCAATGGAGACATTTTGGACAACCCCATGTCACTTGAAAAAAAAAATTCATAGGGATAAAAATCGCACAGAGATGGTTCCCACTTTAAAGGCAATTCTTTCTTGACAGATGAAGAGTTCAGAATTGCTCTGTTTCTGTACAAAGATGATTTTGAGGTAGCTAACCCCTTGGGAACCTCGAGAAAGAAACACAAGCTATGTGCTATCTACTGGGTACTTGGCAATCTGCACCCTAAATATCGCTCTTCTCTTCATTCCATTCAGCTTGCTATTCTTTGCAAGGTTGACAACATCAAAGGCCATGGCTATGCTGAAATTCTCCACCCTCTCATCCAGGACCTTGTGTCTCTTGAGCAACATGGTGTATATGTCGAGCAGCTAGGTGCCAGCATAAAAGGCACTGTATTATTTGTCGCTGCTGACAATTTAGCTGCCCATTCTTTAGGAGGCTTCTTTGAAAGCTTCAGAGTTAGCCAGATGTGTCGATTCTGTTTGGCAACGCGGGAGGAAATACAACACAAGGAAGTTCGGACAGGCTCATTCCAACTAAGAACAAAATAAAATCCTGACAGACAGGTGCAAGATGTGTTGCATGATTCGACAATGGCTCAACAATATGGTGTCAAAGGAAGCTGTCCACTTAGTGAAAGCTTGGAACATTTTCATGTTGTCGATGGTTTCCCACCAGACCTTTTGCATGATCTTCTGGAGGGTATCGTTCCAACTGAATTGGCCTTGTGTTTGAAGGCACTGATATCAAAGAAATACTTCTCCCTTGAATTCCTGAATGGGGCCATTAAGAAGTTTCCGTATACATTTTCAGACAGAACAAATCAACCCCAGCTCATCACGAAGACCTTTTCCTCAAAGGGAACAATTGGAGGAAATGGTCATGAAAATTGGAAACTACTCCGACTTCTGCCACTACTGGTTGGTCATCACATTCCTGAGGAGGATGAAACATGGGAGGGTTAATGAACCTAAAAGATGTGCTGGAATTGTCAGTGTCCTCAAGCTTCACAGAGGAGTCGTTGCACTTTCTTGAATGCAAGATCTCAGAACATCGAGATTTGTTTCAGAAAGTTTTCCCAAATCAAAGAATGCGCCCAAAGCACCACTACATTGAGCACTACCCTCAATCGATTCAAAAGTTTGGTCCATTATGTGACGTGTGGACAATGCGTTTTGAAGGAAAACACAAGTTTTTCAAAAAGGTTGTGAGGCATTCTCACAATTTCAAGAATGTAGCCCTCACTTTAGCTCTCAGACACCAAAAAATGCTAGCATTTCATTTAGCTTCCACCTCCTTTTTCAAGCCATCTGTTGAAATCAATAAAGTAAAGTCTGCCATGGTGGCTTCATTTCCTGAAAATGTGCAGAACTTTCTTCATCACAGGAATGCCCAGCAGAACACAGTCCTTGTAGCATCATCTGTCTGCATAGATGGCATTAAGTACAGTGCTGATATGGTCATTTCAGTTGGATGTTGCTCAGGGCTCCCGGATTTCAGACAAATAACTAAAATTGTGGTAATCAATACCGACATATTTTTTGTCTGCAGACTTATGACTTCCTGGTATGATGAGCATCTGCGAGCATATGAGCTGTCTAGAAGCCATTTGTCCACCTTTTCAGTCACTCAGTTGTGTGAACTGAACGATGTTTTCCCCCTTTCACAGAGTTGGAGGCAAACAGCTTGTTACCCTTAAACGGTACATATTATGCTGAGCGATGTGAATTCAGCATTGTGGCAATCTCACAAATGTCTTCCTTTTCCCCAGGATAAGACCACAACATGGACCAACGGTTATTGCTGAGAGTTGTCACAGGGCTCGACATTAAGGACTGCCCGATGGCCCGGGGCCATCTAGTATTTAGCTCGGGCAATGAAGCCTCACCTGCTGGTTGCCCGATCGGACAATCTATTATGCCAGTATCATGCAGCTCGCGGATCCAGTAATGAGTGACCCGACAATAAAACTAAACATATCTATAACTAGTTTAGGTAGTTTGAGAGGTAATTAAAATAGCTATGAGTGATATTCTAACCCGAAGTGTGTGTTTTGTCCGCTCACCGCTGCATGTGATCATGCAGAGCTGCGTGTCGACTCGTCAGCAGCAGCTGATCTCTCTCTCCCGTCAGATTAGACTTCACTCGCGTTTATGTCCATATCGATCAGATCCAACTAGTTCTAGCTAATGATATGACTACCTGCTTATTAAAAGACACCTAAACAATAAGTGTCGCTATGCAACCGGGTGAGGCCACAAAGTATAGCGCAGCATTATGCATTTGTTTATATGCCCACCGGAACCCAGAGGCATTACCAACAGATCAACGCACAATCAACCCAGACTGGACATCTCTTTCTCCACATTACGTGTTAGACATTAGAATTGACTATTATTGTCTGTCACATACTCTTCTTGTCTGTCACATAAGTGGCGCAACTGAAGCGGTATTGCGCTAAAGGGAAATTATTTTGACCGAAGAAATTTAGATTTGCCGGCTAACGGGAACTCCGACGTCACCATGTTGTGTGCTTCGCGGATGCGCTCGGCTCCTCTCGACTGCTGCTCGGGTCTGCTCGGTCAGCTTCCGGATGAGGAAGCATTCATTCGACCAACTTACAGTAGATAACATTACAAACATTTTTAACAGGGGCGATAATAGTGTAATGTTTGTTTTGGCAGTTATAACTGAATGTAATGTTTTCTACTTTTTTACATCTGGGAAGGCATTTGCCTTCATCAGATGGAAAGTGTCTTGACCAACAACTTAAGTATTTCTTACAAACAAGAGCAAACAAACAAGTGAAATGAAGAATAAAATTGAAATTATACAATATAATATTGTGGTGGTTCATCTTATAATTCAGTCTAGAGAATGCACCAGACAGCCTCTACAGTAAGGCCTCTTCGTGCCATTTCGTCCTCGCGCATTTTTCAGGGCAATCTCTATTGGGCTCAGGGCCATCTGTAAATTAGCTTAGATGGCCCACAGGGCCATCTCCCAAAATCCTTAATGTCATGCACTGTGTCATCGCCGAAGATTCTATTATGAAGTTAACTTTAAATAAGAGACCGGATTCCGTCGAAGAATTGATTGCTCAACTCAGGGATAAATTATCTCTGCAGTATGAATTTAAACTTCAGTATGAAGATCAAGACTTCAATAACGCCCTCTGCAATTTGACGGAAATATCAGATTTGCCTGAAAGAGCTACACTGAAAATCATCCCTATCGTGACTCTCCATTTAACTACCATTTCATCACCCTCAACAAGATCAGAAACGAGTGAGTGCAGCACAGCAGACACTGAGATCCTGTCGACTGCAGGAACCTCACCATTGCTAAGACATCAACAATGGCCAGAGTTCTTTAACACACCAAATTTCTCAGTTGATGTGAACTACAGACTTAGACAGGGAGATCTTGCCTATATGAAAGATGGAACACGACTGACTCCATCAAGAGATATGAAGCATGACATATTACAAAAGCTTGCTGAAACAGTGTACAGTTTCAAGGCTTATACTTATGATGATGACTTCAGCAGTGTTGCAAAATCCCTTATTAGCAAACATCCCTGCCTTACGGAGCCTGGTTCTCAGCCTGGATGGTATGGCTGGAAGAATAGCCTGAAATTGAAAATGGCCAACTATCGCACAAAACTCCGAAAAGCTGGATGTGAGGATGTAGCAATCAACAGAGGAAAAATAAGTAAAGTCAACCCACAGAGTGAATCGTCAAGCAAGAATATAAAACGACCAAAAAGAGGTGAAGCAAATTATCTGCCTAATTTACCTGAAGGACATGATGAGACAAGCCTCGAAAATGCCAGAAAGATTCTCACGGAGGAAATGAAGAAAAAAACACCTAATGGCTCTCTCATCTCACAAATGATGGACCAAACATTCCCACTGCGCAGATGAGAGATTGTGAAAAAGGAGCCTGCTTTACAGAACATGGTTGAACGATGGACGGCCCTTTTCACAGAGAGACAGGTAGGCTACTTTTAGTTTGTACTGAATAATGCCTTTAAGGTTGACTTTCCTCCATGTCAGCATTTCACTTTACCAACTTCCCAACCACTAATATAATGCCAATCAAAATAAGGCTGCAACTAATAATTATTTTCATTATCGATTATTCATCCAATTATTCTGTAATTGATTAAAGATATGGTCTATAAAAGGTGATGTTTTTAAATGTTTTGTTGTGTAAGTTCAACATCTAAAGATATTGACTTTAATATGATGTCAAATTTATTTTTGATTGATAGGAAGAATTTTACCAAAATCTTTTCATGAAAAATTACTTACCACATTCATTATCATAACATTTGGCAAATATTATTGTTATATATGTTAATGTTAATATTATATTGTTGTGGGCTATAAGTGTACCCTGCCTTAAGCCATAGTGGTTGCCTGCTTGAACAATTGTTATGATTTAAACTAATGTCTTCCTAATGTGCTGGTTTTCCATCTCCTGCCCCACCGCCTTCTCTACTTTTTCAGGTATTTGCCGAATTCAATCGGATTACCAGTCGGAACCTCGAAGCAGACTTCTTTGAGGCTCTGGACCAGCACACCCCAGGTTTCATCCAACTGTTCAAGTCAAGAAAATGATCGGTTGGACAGAAACTGACAGAGTTGATGCAGAGCATCAACTGGCCGGTAAGTAATATAACTTAGCAACTTTTTGTCACATACATTGATGACGATATGGTACTACTTAAAAAGCCTTCTAAAATAATTAAAACAACCCCTCAAAAAGATGGAAAAGGCCAAAATGTTTCATCTTGTGAGTTTGTCATTTAATCTCATCTGTATCTTCTTTATCTCTATCATTAGACACCGGACGTGACTGAACAGCGCTCTGTTGTCCTCAAAGGTATTCCAATTGTTCTTGGCGACGACTCCAGGGATTTTTTCAAGACATGCTTTGTAAGTACTTGAAAACAAAAAAACGGTTTGGTTTGCATTTATTGAAAAGTTATATCCCCTATTTACACAAACTTGCAACCAAAAGATTTAATTTGGTGTGTTCAAAATACTGTACACTAAATTCCATGACCAGGAGTCTAGATTAGAAATGAGGTGTAAAATAAATGTACGTTCCTAGCTGTATATGCATCCATAGCATTAGTTTCCTCATACCACATTTACAGAACCTTCTTGGATATAATGTTACAACGGCGTTTGAGTGTGTACTTGAGCTACATTTTTAGCAAATACTTCAAAGCAAATGCAACATGAATGTTTTCATAGGAAGACCTACTCTAATAGGTAGCGATGATATTCTAAATAACGTGTTTTTCTTTGCAGGATACAACGAGAGATGAGGCCCTATCATCCGTCACCGTTGGTGTGCTGACTGTTCTCAGCGAAGACAGTCCTCAGGAGGGTCCAAGCTCAATGCAACTCGAGCCCATCTCCACTGACATTGTGCTTGAGGGAGGTATTGTGATGGAAAAAAATCAAAAACTTTCCACAGGCAGTTTGCCTGTTATTTGGCCTGATATATGCTTTGCATTTAGCCTACCCAAAATGCATGGCAAATACTCTGATGTTCCTTCAAAGAGTGATGCTTGGAATGGGAACCAAAACCCTCTCACCTAAGCTATTAACGCTACGAAACGCTCTATTGGATTAGACCTTAGTCAAGATAGTCATCAGCTATCAGATAGAACTTGGCACTTAAAAAAGTTGCACTGTTAAATATTATGACAAAAGTTTGTTACTATTGGGACACTTTTATAACTCTGTTAATTGTTGAGAGCAAAGTACAATGTTTGTTTTTTTAAAGTACTCTTCTTCATAGTGGTCATTATAGATTTTAAATGTTTACAATTGGTGTGTTGTGCACTGCTGTTTTTATTAAGATAAGGGTTTTTAGTACTTAAAAAGCACTGTTTGTTGGCACTTGAAAATAAATGTTATATTGCGACTGAATCAATTTGTGTTTTTAATGCATTCTTTTTGGAGATTGTTGGGAGTTTACACAACGTGTTTAGAGATTTTTTGTAGTACAATTATCTTAGTTAGCAGGAATTAGTTTGTTTAATTTAATAGTAAACCTTAGAAATTACGAGTTAGTCAAATTTAAAAGGGTTAAGTTCTGGTGATTTGTATATTTAAGTTTAATTTGTTCATTGAGTTCACACAAATACAAAAAAATAGGTTAATACAAAGCATGCCTTTTAAGTTTACATAACTTAGTTTACATAAGTTTACATAACTTAGTTTACATAACTTAGTTTATATAAGTTTACATAACTTAGTTTACATAAGTTTACACAATCTAGTTTACATAAGTTTACACAACTTAGTTTACATAAGTTTAAATAACTTAAAAGGTTTTTGTCAACTGTACTTCTCAAAATCAATTGAAGCAAACCTAGAATACACAAGTTGTTCGTACTCACAATAAGTAAGTTAACTTAACTTGATAAGTAAGTTAACTTAACTTACTTATTGTGAGGCAACGAGTTTGCATACTTTTTCTAAGTTACCACAACTTATTAAGTTTTTACAGTGTACTGAAACAGTCATTTAAGTCCAGTGGTTAATTAATTAATTACATTACTATTTATATATCCTGGGACCCGAGGAAAAAAAGTGTCTTCCAATTTCCTTTTTTTTGTAATTTCCTACCTATTTAGGGTTAAAAAAAACATCTTGCAATTTAGACTTTTTTTATTTAATTTAATTTTTAAATGTTACAGTTTGAAAAGACAGACAGAGACTATATAACGTATTATGGTTATAGAGTGATATTAATAAAATAATACATTCACCTTTATTTAAAACATAAATAAGTAATTGATCTGAACATTACTGTTTATTTGGTCACTAAAAAACTAGTTTGGTTTTTGGTGAATCTTTCCATCTTCAAAGACTTTGTAGTCAATTTACTGGAAAAGCACCTCATTGACTCCAGTCGGTACGGGCTGTAGGGTCATCTTGACTAGTTTTATGGATGTGGTCTACATTTGACCATGCTCACAGAAACAAACTTGGCATTCCTGAGGCAACTCTCATTTTTCATGGCTCCACTTAAAATAAAAACAACAATAATACCTCATTCACACCAACGGTGTTTCAGGGCCGGTTCGGAGCTGGAGCTTGAAAAGCACCAGGTTTTCCTGTTCACACAGCAGCGGAGCAGCCTCTCATACCTCATTCACACCAACGCAACTCCGGTTCAAGCTCCGTGCTAGAGCTTTTCAGGTTCAGAACCGGTTCTTCGGTTTAGCTCCGGCTCTTTTCACACTGCCCAGAGTCCGAATGGTGCTGCGTCATTGCGTCATCGTTTGAGTCATGACGTAACCGTTTGCGTGCCTGTTTCATAAAGCCAAACCACGCGGAAACCCCTCACAGCTCACACCGACAACAACAACAATGGCCAATTGTGCTCCAGCTTCCTCTGTACCTCTTCGGAAGACCAGATTCCCAGTAGGTAGCTGGTCTCTTCAGTTGACCACTGCTGCTTGTTAGGTTTCTCCATCGTTGTGTACAAACTGGATAAAACGCCGGCTTTTTGTTGTTCTATCCCAGGTCTGAATCTCCCTTAAAGGTGGGGTAGGTCATTTTGGAGAAACTAGCTCAAGTGCGCTAGAATGTGAAAATACACAGCCGGAAAAAATCTGCCACTTCCTTACAGATCCCCTCCTCCAACACACACGAACGCGCACATGACCAATGAGGGCACGAGATAAGTTTGTGCACAGATGGAAGGCTGACAGGCAGGTAGGCCATCCAGTTATTTTAGTCGGGCCGGCTATAATGATTGGTTGTGCTTTTTACAATACTACGGCTTCCACAGATGACATTTTTAATGGATTTTTTGTCAAAGCACTTAAGATATTCATTGCTATCGGGATGGTACATGGTATGCTATGGTACAGAAACTGTCTGCTTCAGTTCCGTCTCCTGGAACAATATTGAGTCATTCAGTCAATGAAGATGGTCCTGACATCCACTAGAATGGACATTTATAAAAGAGCTGTTATTTGAAAACTTGAATTATTTAATTGCTTTCAGAACTAATTATATAGTTCCTCACATGTTAATAAACAAGAACATATATGATTTTCATGGTAAAAATTACAATTATTTAACAATATTTGACTTCTCCTGCTTCTATAAAAGGTTGTCTTTGGTATGCCAGCCATTTTGGATGAAAAGAAAGAGGAACTTCCCAGCATGCAATTTTAACCAATGACATATCACTGGAAAGCCCAGGATGTCCTCTGTACAGTACATCAGGGATTTATAGAGTAGCTCAAAAGAGAAAAAGGAGATGCATGTTAACAAAATGTCCACTACAGTGGACATTTTCAATGGGCTGGGTCCCAGGAGGATAAACAGTCTATGGTTTGGACACAACGAATATTTTCATCAGAGTCCGGCGCACTTCCTGGGGGCTTGGTTATAACAACGGTTACGGGTCAAGATTTCCATAGAGAGGCGAAGTCCCTCCCTTTCATGGGGAACTCCATGGGACCTTATTTCGGAAAAATTATGTATTGAAGTCAATGGGGAGAGAAAGATTATCTTTCGATTCCGTTTGAATTGTGCCACGAATTACACATATGATGTTTGTCAATTTAAAAGATAATTTCGCAAGTCAAACAAATAAAACTGTGAAGTAACACTTTTTTTGTGTGAAACCGCTCAATGAACTACAACTCTGGTCTAGCACCACACACCAAGACGGCCGTCACGTTGGCACATTTAACTTCTTTCTTTCAGAATGAGGTGAAAAGGATTAAACGAGGTGAAAATCACTACAAGTCTGGGCATGTTGAGAGCTGTATACACCAAAGGGGAGTTAGTCGGTTCCGTAAGAGCCAGCATGCCGGACCGGGACTCAGGGATTTGTAGTCTTTCTAGTTGCGTATTTTTCATAGTCTTATATTTCAACAGTTTTATGACAAACTGACTTTTTTGACATGGAAATTATTTTTAAGATTGACAAACATCATATGTGTAATTCATGGCACAATTCAAACGGGATCGAAAGATACGTTTTCTCTCTCCATTGACTTCAATGCATAATGTTTCCGAAATAAGGTCCCATGGGTCGGAAGGAGATAGGCGGGACATCGCCTCTCTATAGTAACAACAACTTCCTGTCAACAGCGTAAACTCTCCTTCAAAATAAAAGCATGTCCATACAAAATAGGAAGCCAAGCCAAATTACACTTAAGACATAACTGCAACGAAAGTAACAAACACAATTCAATATCCTTTTCAATTTCAAAGAACACAAATTGGGTTATTTACAGGTGTTGTTTTGTGTGGTATAGGGTCGCTGTCATTGATGCGTTTTGCACCCCGGGCCGTTGTTTTGATATTCCGCTGAAGTATACGCTGTGATATATTAACTATTTTTCGAGGGAAGGGAGGGGTCAGAGGGCCTAGGTATAAAAGCCACGGCTCGCCACTGCTGAGAGACCTCTGTATATTCAGGATCCTGAAATCATCCGAATTCTCCTGTCCACAAAGGATACCAGTTTGCTATGGAAATAAAATACAACAAAGTACAGTTGAACTAATGTTGTTTGACTCATTTTCTGACTAATATTAGAGTACTTTTCTAAGATACCAGAGAGGTTTGTGCATTTAGACCCTCTGGTCTGAACAGATTGAAGGCTACAGGTTAGAGTCTGTTACTTACCCCGCCCCGCCATAATCACCATTCCCATGTAAACCCTTCCTAAATCGATGGAAGATGTTGGACATGTTTTGGTTCTCCATCACTTCCAAAAAAACACAACTAAGTTGTCCGTACACAGTGTAAAATGTGAGTGTCTTCTCTCAGTACGATCAGTTTGTGAGTGAAAGAGTTCTAGAGGTAGAGAATGTTCTCTGGCCTCTGTGTTATCATGGAACCGGAACACGGAACCTTCTCTGCATGGAGCATTCTATCCTTCTGAAGAAAGATGGATGGATAGATGCATTCTCTATGGACAATTTTGAGAACAAAACACACATTCAAAGCTTGTATAACATTAAAGGTGTATTCAAAGTGCAAATCGTAGTTCAGCATTCACCTTCTTTCATCATTTATCATCATTTCCTCTTGAAACTATAACAGCAGAACAATCCATATTTCAATCTGAAATTGAATTGTAGTTTAGCTCTATGTACAAATGTCAAGTCAGCAGAATTATCTAAAGACACCACAAGTCCACCGGATACCAGATTTAAACAGATGGTAAAAGTACTCAGATCCTGTTCTTGAGTAAAAGTAGAAGAAGATAAATGAACATCCGTCTGAGGAAATGTGAGTCGTCTTATCTGCTAAAATGCTTTAGTTCCTGTTGTTGAGCAAAGGGGACTTTAGTGAAGAGGGATAAAGCTTGTTTGAGTTAGCCTTCAGACAAGGTTTGAAGACTAAAGCTTGCGAACAAACTTTTGTACAACATTTTAAGAATATTTTGGGAGCCATTAAGCTTCCTGAGTAGGTGAAAACCTTTAAACAAAGACTGGTTATATATTAATTAAAGTGGCAGTGTACATAAGAACATACGTTTTTAAAACAGCTAACCTTTTCTAAAGTCTTTCATGTTTCAGTTACAAGCTTACATCAACGTGGAAAGGTGTTGTATTTGAGAATTTTTACACAGTGCACATCTTTTTCTCATGCATATGCATATTACATATCAAATATTTAGTATCTTTGAGGCCCACACACAAGTGTTTCCAGGCCTGTGTGGCTTGATTGACATCTCCCTCAGCCTTTTGTTGATCGTGCTGTACCTGCGAGGGCAGGACAACTTACCGTGTTAATGCTGTCATTGGTGTTTGGAGTTCTGACACTTTACAGGACTTCCAGCATTTCTCTAATCAACTTCCAGCTGAGGTCTAATCAGCCAAACTGAAAACACCTGCAGAGCCTTTAATTGGCAAAGTAACTGGTGACTGTCAGATACATGAGTCAAAAGTACAATATTGTTCTCTGACATGTAGTGGAATAGAGGTGTAATGTCAAGTATTAGAGTACCTCAAATATAATACTTCAGTTAATGGACTTCTTGCTTATCACTGTTGTGCTTTTGACCCCTTATTACAAAGCAAGCAAGCTTTCAATTCTTCAATGAACGAGTTGTCTTGTTTTATTTGAATCATTTTAGAGGCATGACAGGGTAAATATATGCAGTGTTCAACAAGGATAAACCTTTAAAGGGATTGTTTTTTGCTTTTTTATTATTATTATTATTATTATTATTATTTCATACTAGAATATGTATCTTGTGACAACCAGGAGTTCTTGTCCTACAAATTGGATTATACACATATTAAACTTGAATCTAATATTTTAGATACGAGATATTCTATGCTAGTTTATAATATAACTTTGTCACATGCGTTGAACAGATAGCCTAATTACTTTTCAAAAGAACATTTGACATACAAAATGTGAATGATCAGTATGTAATAAATTATGCATTGTTATAGAATCCCAAAATATTTGACGTAATAAAAATATGTGTCAATGCAACCGACCACAATATTAATGTAACACTGATGTGAATGCAGCACAGATAATATAATAGTGAAAGGAACCATTCTGCATACTTTTTGTGCTTTCATTCCAGTCAAATTCAGAATTGTGGGCTTTTGGTTGTAATGGAGTACTCTTAATGTGTGGTATTCAAAATATCTTCCATCGCTGGTTTAAGTCATTTTATTGTTTTATTGTCTTTTCTTGTATCTTAATTAATTGTATTTATATTTGTGCAAAATGTAAATTAATTAGAAAACAAGAAGGTTTCTACAGGACACTGCTGTCACCTGGTGGTCAAAACTCTGAAGGAGAAATGCTGCTTACTCCCTATTGGCTGCTGAAACATGACGCAACGTGTGCACACAAGGAAGTGAAACAACAAACGTTATTGAAGCTACCTCAGCAGAGGGTTAACATCACAGGTACGTTTAGTTTAACTTTTCTGACCTTCTTCTTCAACACGTACTGGCTCTGATACATTTTTCTGTGTACAACAGTTTACTGAACTGTGTCGACTATTTGTGTATACCCTTGTTTTATAGACACAGATATGGGGGACCTTCCTGTCAATCCGCTGGTTCTGATTGGTGTGGGCTCTAGCTTCGCCTTCTCTGGCCTTTTCTATCATCTGTACAAAGGGAAGAAAGAAGAGTTGAAGAAGCTAAAGGCAAGTGCATGATTACTGAAGTCATGCTTAAGTATTCAGACAGCTCTCGAGTATTGTAATGATTTTAAAATGCTTATTTCAACCTGTTCTTTTTGCTTTTCATTTTAGGAAATACCCATATTCAAGCCAGATCAGCATTTGGTGAAAGTACTGAAAGCGTCTCCTCACAGGCGGCTTCAGTATGTTGCTGTAGAAGGTACAAACACGATTGACACTTTAGTGAATGCAGTTTTGAATGGGTTAAGACCAGTGGTGATAAAGTAACTAAGTACATTTACTCAAGTACTGTACTTATTTTTGAAAGATATGTTCTTGACTAAAGTATTTAAATGTTTTGCTACGTTGTACTTCTACTCCTCTACATTTATTTGATACGTTAAGTTACTTTGCAGATTTAGATTAATAATGTGAAATATAATCAACTCTTAAATCAGACTTTAGTCACACCTGGAGTAAATTCACAACCTACCCTGCAGTATACACAGTCATTCAAACTAGCTGCACCTTTACCAGCTTTGATAACACTCTAATATGAAAAACACATCATATATATTATTCTTAAATGGACCAATCTGCATAATGAGTACTTTCACTTTTGGTACTTCAAGTATAATTTGATATTAATACTTCAGTACTTTTACTTGTGTAACATTTTGAATGCAGGACTTTTAGTTGTAACAGAGTATTCTTACACTCTGGTTTCTTCTACTTTTACCTAAGTACAAGATAGTACTTCTCCCACCACTGGTTAAGTCACAGATGTTTTACAGTTTTCCTTTTATATGTGTTTTTAGGTCTGGTGCAGGCGGATGGGGAGTCTCTGGCAAGTCAGTTTGTCCCTCGTTGTTACGGTGTGATTCAGAAGATCGCAGTGGAGGAGCAGTGGAAATTCTGGAACTCCCTCACCAAGACATGGTACAATAGACAACAAAACAAACCCAAAACTGTCCCTCTATCTATTACTAGTCTGTTGATAACATTTTGATTACTTTGCCAGGAATTCGCGGACAATAAACAGAAAAGAAACCAACAACTCTGTGCCGTTCAGTCTGGTCAGCCCTGGGGCCTTCTTCGATGACTTGTATGTGAAGGTTCAGAACCCTCTGGAGGCCTCCGGGTGCTACCTGGACAGGGTGTACTTCAAAAAGAGTCGGGCCGAGAAGGGCTTGGCAGACATGGTGATGAATGGCATCCTCGGGGAGGAGCCAGTGGCCATGGAGGTCAGCGAGGAGCTGCTGCGGGTGGGGAGCACCCTGACTGGATATGGGGAGGTGGTGCTGGAGGGAGGGCAGGTGATGAGGCTGCAGGCCCCGCAGGACGGCCGCAAGTTCATCCTGGTGCCCACCGACCACCGGAGCTTCATGGACGGGCACGAGAAGTCCGCCAGTATGTGGAAGATGCTGTCGGCTGTTACTGGCATCACAGGGGCCGCTATTCTAACCAAGGTCATCTGTGGGTTAGTGGGGAACCAGGATGGAAAATCCAAGAAGGCCTGAAGACGATACTGTAGCTTTAACGGCTTTGTGACCGCTTTATAGCTCTTCAAAAACTGCCTCAGGTTTTTTGTTTAGATTCCACAGCAACTTCCTGATGCCAAGATAATGTATCACTTGTCAAAACTTCCTCAAGTATTTTATCTAGATTCCTTAGATCCATCATGATGCTAAGATTATTAGTCAGTGTCATCTTGTAAGTTTTGTTTTCCCATTAAAGTAGCAGTTACAGTGGCCTGTGAGGGTCAATTCACAACATTGGACAGATTTTGGCCACTTTATGATGTCATAACGATTTCTTGGCTTGTGTAACCATTGGTATTTGGAGCAAAACATTTCAGAGACATGTTCTGTATATATCTGAGACCTATAATATTTTTGATAAAAAATAATAGGGGACCTTTAAAGAAGGGATAGGTGATAGGACTATTTTTATGTATAGCGTAAAAAACTTTATAAAAAATATTTTTTATAAAGTTTTTACGCTATACATAAAAATAGTCCTATGTATAGCGTAAAAACTTTATAAAAAATATTTTTGATATCGTTTCAATCCCAATGTTGAAATCAGCAAACTAACTTTATTACGGCAAAATGTAGGCAATTTGGACGACGCTTAAAATTCTAATCGTGGCTCGAGATGCGCGGTTTGGCTAACATGTAGAGGACACAAATTAGCTCTTACTTCTGCTTGGCTACACAAAGTTTGATGCACACAAAAACCCTTCTCTAAAATGTTGACACATCCTCTGTGCAGGCTATTTGTTGTCAATAACTATAATGTGAGTTTTTCCTTTCTATATCTTACAACACACAGATACGTTTCCAATGTTTTGTCAATGTCATATTGTAAGTTTTGTTTTCCCATTAAAGTAGCAGCTACAGGGGCCTGTGAGGGTCAATACACAACATTGGACAAAACATAGAAAGCAAAGGAATTTATAAAACATTTACAAATTTGGAAAAAATACACTCAAAAATAAAGCTGAACAGAATCTTAGATGTTGAGACATTTCCCACATTGTGATTATAATGTGCTCGATGTATTTGTTAAAGTGTTTTGATCCAATGTTGTTCTGCTGTGACGGGCACTACTTTTCTTGAAACCACCATGAAAATATTTTTGATTTCTCCTGCAGTCACTGGGACATTTTGAATAGCTGAAAACTAATGACACCTCAGAGGAGGACACATTAAATGTGGCATATTTGAGTATTGTTAAACTATTGAATCAAGGGAACATTTTTGTAATTCAATTGTATTTTTATAATGTAAGATAAAATCTTTTTTTTGTGGAGTTGTGTGGCGTAATCAATCTTTTACTTTCATTTTTGATTTGCAAGAGTCTAACTGAGCCTGATTAAAATTGAATGTAAACAATGTTTTGGACTGAATCTATTTGCAGATATAATGTACTACCTTTTAGATAAGACCTGCCATCTGTTTGTGGAAACAAAGATAACACATGATAAAGGGATGTGGTGATATCTTTAATAAAACCTTGATATTGAGTGAGACATTTTGTGTTCTTGTCCAAGCAGTCAGGGGTCTCTCTCTTCTTTAATTAGATATTGACGTTCACAGCACACCGCCCTTACCTGGCGTGGCACTATGTGATCAAATGTGTCTGTCTAAACTGTACAGAGAAGATCCTGCTGGATGTTAGTGACAGAAAGCTGCTGTTGCCGGGGGTAACACCAGCTGCCTGAATCCCTCTTTCTTCAAGTTTACAGTCATCTTTGTGCTCCTCCTTATTCCCCTTCCTCCTCTGAAGACTCCTCTGCCTCCTTCAACCACTGGATGAACTTCTGAAGCTGTTAGGGGGGGAACATACATCAGAATACAGTGACACAAGGCCCTTAGGCAAGTTGAACAATTAGAATGAATTTCAGAAAAAGTCCAAAAACGATGAAAGGATATGGAAAACAAATACACAAAGGAAGATACTCAAGTAATTTGTTAAACGTATACATTGCACAAATGTATTTACTCGTAGATAATGAGGGTTTCATTATTTGAATTATATATTATATATTTCTTTTTTATTTGACATCATTGACAAGTCATTTCTATTAAAACAAAGAACATTTTAAATTAGGGGAAGATTGTAGACCCAGTACTACACACTGAACAGGTTAAAAGAGTGAACAAACTCAACTTTGTAAAACAAAATTCAGTTTACACAATTACTCCCTTTAGTATTTAGATATTGCATAATGGTTTGGTCTTCCATAACTAGTTTTAGAGGATAGTTTGTGTACAAGTCAATGTGGTTAAAAAGCAAATCAGATTGTTTTCCCTCTACATTGCCGTAACTCATTTTGAAAATGCATTTTATTCCTCTTGTAAATAATTTGACATAAAAACATGCAAAAGGTGCATCATAAATGTACAGGCCTTGCTATAAACATTTAAAAAGGAAATAAAGAATAATATCTGTGCTTATTGAACTCCCTTTTACAAACACTACTTACACTTAAATGTACTCAATGAGTGATGTTGTGCTGGAAACATATTAGTGATTCCTACCCCCTGGTTCTTGCGCAGCTGCTTGCTCTGGTCGGTGATGTCTCCCTGGGAGAACCAGCGCATTATCATGTCCTCCTCCAGGATCTCCAGCTGGTACATGTTCATCAGGACCTGGGGGGGGGGGGGGGGGGGGGGCATTTTGCATACACAAGTCAGCTTTCACCCAGTCACACACACTCCTACAGAGGCAGAGGCTGTCACACAAGGTGCCACTTGCTCAGGGAAACTAGCACTCACACCAAGCCATCTGGAGCTATTTGCCGTTAAGTATCTTGCCCAAGGACACATCGACATGTTGAATACAGCGGCAGTAGATCCAACCAACCACCTTTGCCATTAAAGGATGAACAACTCCCTCCTGAGCCCCAGCGGCCCAGCAGAAGAGATTTACGAGTGTTTATGGAAGTGATGACTGACTCTGACCTTGAACATCGCAGCCCAGTGACTCTCCTGCTCCAGGAAGTGCTCCTCGAAAGCAGACAGACAGTCCAGGTGGTCCTGGGCTCTCTTCACATAGTTCTTAAACACCGGCGCCCATTTATTCAGCAACTGAGAAGCAGAAGAAGTGCAAGAATTAGTCAGATCCTTAACTTGGTAAAAGTAGAAATATTATGGTCTTAAAAAACACTCTATTACAAGAAAAAATCCGTACGTGGAAAGTACAGAATATTAAATAATCATGAATATTATATTATTTTCATCACTAACAAATACATATGTTGTAGTTTTCAATGAAGAGCCATTTTATATACTTGGTTGTGGTTATATATTAAAGGTCCCATGACATGCTTTTCTGGTTATTACCCGTCCCCTTGTGTGTTATGTAGCTTTTTCTACATGTAAACGGTCTGCAGAGTCACAAACCCTCAAAGTACACCCTGTAGCGAGTAAAACTCTAACACAGAAAATACCTGTCTATGCTGCCCCTGGTGCGGGTGCTAGTGGAGCCTTGCATCCCCCCCTTCCCACGTCCATTCGCGATGTCTCGCTGTTTCGCAGACCCCACGCAGCAAGCAGGAAATGAACCCAACTCACACCGTCCGCTCCTCGCAGCAGCAATCCGCGCAACGTCCCGCCAACACGGCACCCAGACCCCACACAGCATTCTCATCTGTTTGTCATTACCGGTGACATTTTCTGGTTACTAACAAACGCCATGGTAACACATAATCACTGATGTTCCGCTGTAACGGTGGTGGACTCATCGGAATAGAGTGGGCGAGCTGACCAATCACAGCACAGTGGGCTCATAGGGAGGGGTGGGGGGGGGGCAGGAGCTCTAACAAGCCGTTTAGGACAGAGAGTGAATACACATACTATACAGAGATACTGTATGAGAAACCAATGTGAGTTTGGAACATTGAACAATGTAAATCTATTCTAGTATACCTCAATAATGGAACTATGATCAGTAGAAATGGCCATGTCATGGGACCTTTAAGAACATCAGTCTATTATATCATAAAAGCAAACCATGTGTTTTATATGTAAAAATTATCTATGAGTGTTAAATAAATGCAATGGAGTAAAAATGACTATATTTGTGTTCCTACAATAGAGTAGAGTAGAAATTAGCATAACATGGAAATAGTGAAGTAAAGTACAAATGTATCAAATCCGTACTTGGAGTAAATGTGTGTTGTTAGTTTCAATCATTTCTATGGACACGAAAAAGGCCAAATTCTACATTTGATTCTATCATCTTTACCGGGAGGAGCAGAGCCACGTATTGCGATGCGGTGATCTCTGGGCCCTGCTGCTGAAAGGGATACTCCAGCACCACCCTGGTTATAATCTGCATCACCTCCTTCAGAGTGATGTTGTAGGCATACCTGGAGGGAGAGAGCGCGTCAAAACTGAATCTGTCTAAAGAGAGAAGACTGTTGGCAGGGTTTGGTCCCTTCTTACTTGAGAGAGTTGATCTCAAGGACGAGATTGTCACAGCCGATGTTTTCCTCCAGACCCCTCTGCAGAGTCCCCAGCACCTCCAACTGGAACACTACACACAATCACACCAGAGAAGAAGAGGTCGAGAAAAAGGACGCTTCATTGCAAAATCACAACAGGGAGGCTAAAGACCACAAACATTTAATAAATAAAGGGAAATTAAATCATCCAAGTGTTCAGAGATCATTCTGATGCATTTATAACCAGCGTTCAATCCCATTTTGAGAATTTTTCATGAGGCTATATACTATAATTTGTTCGTAATAATAAATCAGCCACTGCTCAGAGCCGACATCAAAGGCAACCAAGATCAGCTCCTAATTCTCACATTTAGTTAACAACTAGCATAGTATAATAAAATATAGTTCATCTGTGAAATGAATTGCAGGCCTAGGTGATTAATACATTCCGTTCTGTTATGTAATGAATTCGTAAAACACTGCTAAATGATTGAACTACATAGTATTCTCAATTAAATTGCTATTTATAAAGTGTAGTGTCATCAGGGGGCTGTCGTCGCTGGCATTTTGTCTGTTTGGCCAGCAGGGGGCAGTCACGTGGCTCTACAGGTGGCTAAAATGAACAACTCTCACCTTTGACATCGTCCATCTCGGGGGAGGGGATCACAGGGTCATCATCATCATCAGGCTCGCTGTCCTCACTGTCGCTCTCAGGGTCGGGGTTCAACACCAGACCTGATGCACAGGAAACAAAAGCCAGGCTGCTGGGACACAGACGGAAAGACAGATTTACTGACTGAACAAGTGAGCCGCCCTGCTGTCCTACCCCAGAGACACTGAGACAGCTCCTCATCCTCCGTGTCATCCAGACTGCCGGCCTTCCAGATGTAGCCTTTCCCCTCTGCCCCGACCTCGGCTGGGTTAAACGCTGCGGGACAGAAGAAAACACAGCTTATGACTAGGGCTGCTCGATTATGGCAAAAATCCTAATCTCAATTAATTGGTTCAATAATTGATATCACGATTATTAAAAACGATTATCCATTTACTTTGAAAACATACATTTATTGAAAAGAAAAATGTGAACAGTATGTTTTTAACAGTTGATTACCCTGAACTTTAAGTATAATTCAACTGAATTTTTTTTAATTTAATTTAATAAAAAAAAAAAAAAAAAACGTTTTATTTTGATTATGTTGTTTTCATAATCGTTGCAAGCCAAAATCGTAATTGCGATTAAAATACGATTAATTGAGCAGCCCTACTTATGACGATATTTTATTATTTATTTGTAGCCTTTATTTTGTGTATAGGAATGGGGGGAGATGTCCAGCCACCAATGTCAACGTTGAAGTTATGTGGCATTTACTGTACCAATCATTAAGATTATTCATATTGCATACAGAGTCAATACACACCCTTCAGTTTGGTTTTGTCTTTGCTGTGTCCGACATGGTCATCATCACTCAGGAACTCATCATCATCCTCCTCTTCCTCCTCGTCTGGATGGTGCATGGACAGCACGGTGCCTTCGGGTAGAGAGATGTTTGGTCCAATCTCCACCTGGATCACAGTCCACAGAAAATGTAGTGATGTGACAGAGAACGTTTTCACCGTTTCACCATCTCTAAAGTGCTATTCTGATCTTGACACATAAAAGTTGTGGGAAAAAAACCTCCCTCTCCATCGGAGCAAAACGTGTTATTGTACAAACAAAATGAAAGGTTGTGCTAAAAGCAGAGTATTTTGTTAGACCAAAAAAGTGAATTTTGGAAATAATAATATTCAGCTTATTGCTAATTACAATGAAGAAAAAATAATGATAATACTTGCTTACATTATACGCCAGGACACACTGTTTGTTCAGAGTTACGTCTTCTTTGACCACAGCCTTGTCGCAGATCACAGACTGAGTGATCTTCACCTTGTTGGCTATGTGAACATTATTCCAGATGTAGGCATGGTCCAGGGTAACATTGTCACCTGTTGATATGGAGAAGAAAAAGGCATTATTAACAATTATTTTATTACGTACACTGAATCAGTTTTGAGAGCTCACCTATGGTGCAGTTGTTCCCGATGACGCTGTTAGAAATGTAACAGTTGGTGCCGATGCTTGTCTCACAGCCGATGAGGACGTTCTCCTCCATCATGCTGCCGTGGCCCAGGCTGACCCCGGACCCTCGGTAGACGTTGTGGCGGGAAAACGTGCAGCTTCGTCCCTGCTGGTCGACGAAGTTAGCCTCGGGGGTGAGCGGGTAGACCCACCGCCGCACGAGGTCAGACGACACAGAGTCGTACATGAGGAGGTTGGACACTCTGACCCCGTAACCATCCTTGGTGGCATGCATGTGTATCTGGTTGCCCAGAATCTAAAACAGGAATTAAGGATTAATGCTTTGAAGGGGTTTGTAGCAAAACATGATCCAGATATCATAGGGAATAATGACGTACCTCTTCATTGACCAACATCCCTCTGACAAAGTCATTCCTAGTCTGGTAGTCGAAATTGTCAGTGAAGAGCTCAGCGACCTGAAAATGAGGGAAAACTATTTATAGAAGGAGAATCAAGTTTATAGCCAGGTACGTTTACACCTGAACCACTAATGAGAAGTTCAATAGCTCCTATATGTTGCATTCTAACCTGTGGGGAGCAGATGCTGATGTGACAGTCCAGGAGGTCGTGTCTGATTTCAAACTCGTCACTTGCATTGTGGAAAATGTTCTGCCAAACCAACAGAGAGCGACTGTCAACAATCAATCCAAAGCAAAAGTAAGGTAAAGGTTTGATAAAATGGTGAAGTTCCTACCATGGGGAACTGTAGCCTCTTCAGCCCCTGTGTCCTCTGGTAGTGTAAAATCCGCTGGCTCTTGCTGTCCACGGCAACTATGACATCGTCTTCCTCACAGCGCGACCTGTGACCGGGTGACGATTCCTTAAAGACCATCGTCATCACCGAGATGTTCTTCTCCACCTTTCGACGATGCCTGTGCAAAATGACACATAGTATTAGAATAACACAGACGTAGAGACACCATATTTCATTTCTTCTGATTATACTAAAGCCATCTCTTACCTGTGCTCTTGCACTGCCTGACTGAGGTCAATATTTGATACCACGTCTCCGTAGACCAACACGAAGTCCGAGCGCAGAAGGGACTTTGCATCAACATCCCTGAGCACATCCCCGAGGGAGCGGTAAAACTCTGAGGTGATGATGTGGACTGTGTTTGGAGATGTGGGTCGACACCACTTCGACTTCCTGTCAGACCACAGAAACGGGTCAACATCTTACATTTGAGAGATATCCAAAAAGGATCACCCTAGTGAAACTTACATTAAGTGTTCCTTGATTTCACTGGCCATCCAGCAGCAGAAGACAAATGTTTCCTGCACCCCGGTGGACGTGAGGAACTCCAGGGTGTAGTCGATCATGGCAACATTACCCAGCGGCAGCAGAGCCTGTCATCAATGAAAACGTGACAGATGTCATTACAGAGGTAACTGTACAGCAGCGTCATGATAGAAATAAGTCCCTAAGCAATATCAAACAAAACCCACAGAGCTGCTTAAATAAAGGCTTGAAGGTAACGTGTTTATTTCTGTTCAAATAGTTTTCTTTCATCAGTTTCAAAGCAGCCCTGTCACTGTTTACAGCATGGACCTTAGTTAGCTACCATTAGCATGTTATAGCTTCGCTCGCTGCCTACCCTTGGCTGGTCTTTGGTCACCGGGAAAAACCTCCGGTTGAAGCTGTCAGCGACTAAAACAGCCTGCAGCGGCTGCTCCTCTTCCTCCTGCTCATTTGCACCTTTTCTACTCGAAAGGCCAGTGCCAGAACGACTCTGTTTTGCTCCTCTACCGGCCATGTTTTTCTCCCAAGCGCTGCCTGCTAACCAGCTATGTCGTCAGCTACGGTGGCTGCGGAGGGACAGTATGTGATGGTGGTTGTGGTGAAATACAGAACTCGTGCGTTTGTTTACCTTGTTTGATTTTATGGAAGTAATAAGTTGTGAATGTAGACAATGACATTTATGTATTTATTCATAAATGCAGCTCAACATTTGAGCCTTACTCACATGCCTCACAAACTCAAAAATGTATGTTCACATTATATGTTGTATGTTAGCTGTTTGCTGATTTATTTTCTAAACATTTAGATTTCTTAACTTTTAAAGCCTTCCTCGTACGATAATACTCTTTCAATTGATCTGTGTTTTCCACTCAAATGTAAAATTGCTGTAACATTTACATACATTTATATTTGTGAGAAGCTTTCTTTGACTAAGCCCCCAAAAATTACAATTTCAATCCATTTCTTTTTTATCTTTTTAAAGAACTCTTATGCCAAAATTATTTGGAATTTGTCTTCACTGATCTTTGGCTGGTACGAATATTAACTTCAGGTTTTAAAGTAGTCAGCCAGAAAAACATGATATCTAATGGAAACATACAAAACCCATTTCAAAAACTATTTTTTTTATTGTCCTCTATTATAAGAATAGCAGTTGCAGCTTATTAAGAAACATGGGAGTTTACTTAAATCCATCCATCCACGACTATCAAAACACAGGTTAATAAAAGACTGAAAACATGTTAGTGTTTTATTATTAGTTTATTATCTCCATATAGATGGGCTTAACCATCACTTGTTGACACTGGATGCACTTCTTGAAATGTTTCATAACATCATTTCTCAGCTTCTGAACATCTGAACCAACATGTTGAACTTTATCAGAAACAAAACATCCGGCTCCTGCCGTCCAAAAGTTTAAACAAGAACCTTCATTCACTGCCCTGTGAAAGCTCAACAGTTCTTCATGTTGTTCTTAGCCACCTGCACGTCACATTACACAGCCAGAAAAAGAGTAACTATTGGTGTTGTTTGGTTATCTTCTTGGCGTGCTCCAACACAGACTCAAAACGCAGAGTTCTGGATGTCCAGGAAGATGGAATTCCCTCAAATCCAATCTGTGAGAATGTAGAAAAGTGAGTGTGAGAAAAAGATGCTTCCCTATTTCATTTGAGCATGTTGCCATAGCTTACCGCCTTTTAATGTATCAAATGTGAGATGAGCAAACAGTCATACCTGAGCCCCAAGACAGGCTCCGATGAAAGAGCCTCTGCTACAGGTGCATCCCCCGCAGCTCATGGTGTCTCTGACGGCCTGCTCGTAGTGCTCGGCTGTCAGGACTCCATGCAGCGCTGCTTGGAACGCACCTGGCAAACCTGAGGAAACATCAGTACCATGTGTTAATAACATAAAGGCATTGTAACTGGTTGTCCCAATGTTTTTCCAGAACTACTACTTTCAGCTACTAAGTGTTTTAGCTTGTGTTTTATTTTATGTTATTCTTATTCATAGGGCTAATTCCATATAAACTTCTAGTCTTATAATCTTTGTGTGAGCTCTTATCTGTACTGTTCACTCTTGATCTGTTGTTTCTAAGACACCTGAAATTCCCTATCCATCTTATCATGTTGTAGTACAGTGAAACAACAAATGCATGAGCTGCAGGGAGAAATAGACATCTAATGTTAGAACTAATGCTTGATGTTAAAAGAGCTTTATGAATACCTCATGTGTTTGGAAACACACTGGGGATCAGTTCCTTAGGAGTCTTGGATAGATTCTCCTTCACCTGATGGAGGTGACCTGGAACCAATCAGAAAGGAGAGTCATTCGATTAGATTTACAATGATCCCAGGCTGGGAAAATGTTTTGAAACAGCAGCTTGTCACAAGGAATTGCACAGTTAAAAATAACATAATTAAATATTAACAGAAGAAAGATATAAATATCTATAGTGTAAATGTATTGAATATATCATATTAAATATGCAGAATAAGTGATATTACACGATGAGACCATCGTGCTACTAAAAATATATAGACATAAGACACTATGTATATACTACATACATTATACAAGGTTACACATTAGTTGCATTGTTTAAGTTAAAGCAAATTATGATCATTGAAAGGGGAAAACAGAGGTCAAAATAAAGGAGAACCTATGAAGCTGAAAGTTGAGTTCTAGCCAGGGCTAGCAGAGAACTCATCTCATAAGTTACTCAAATACAATCAACATTTAAACTGTTAAGCCACATAAAACTAACTTTTTTGCAAGTTACTTTATCTTTAGACGTCAAAGATCAAGTTAAAGTCATATCAAATTATTAAACATAGTATGTATTCAGGATATTTCACTTGTACAAAATGAGGAATACTTTTAATCCTGTGACTCAGTCCCATGACTTTAGTCTAGTGCTGCAGGCCTCACATACCAACGACTGCTTTGTCCAGATCCTGAGGCTGCTTTCTCTTTGGGTCGCTGAGCTGAGCCAGCACTGAGTCCAAGGCTTTGGGATCGGGACCATTCAGGATGAAATGCTCCAGGATCCTGGAGAAATAAATGAGGCAGTGTTAGAAACCAATTTATTGCTGAGCCTATTTTATAATATAACATTAGTTAGTCTTAGTTTAGTTTTTTTAGGTTTGAAACCATGTTAAAAGTTATGCTGTGTAGCATCCACAGGGATGTTACAATACCATTCATGATGAGATATAATAAAAAAAACTGATAGAATTTCCAAGCGTTAATGCTAATCAAGTGCAACAGGAAAATTATATTTCAAAATTACGACATGTTTGGAATTTAACTCAGCGGAGACCTTTATTTGATTTGTTTCTGATTCAATTCATTCAAATTGTTTATATATTTTCATAATGTGTTTTACAGGTTATTATTGCCTTTATTTTAATAGCATAGAAAGGTAAAAAGGCTAAATGAAGACATTGTAACGTCCCCTCTGTCAATAGATTTTAGGAATGGACACGACAAGTATATTCAAATACTATCAATAATCTCCTTTAAAAAAAGGTGTTCATTCCACCATCACCGATTAGTTTTTTTTGTTTGCCTGACTTTCTACTAGATTGAGTAAGTCAAATTAAATGTAAAATGTCTTTGCACCTGTTGTGTCTTCCAATGTGAAAGAAGTCGGATTTTCTTTGTAATTTATATTTCTTTCACATCCCTGTTTCAGAAATGACCAGTATTCTCATCAGTAACAGGAAGTGAAAATGATGCGTTGGCGGAACAAACTGACCTCGCAGCTGCCAGAGTCTCTGCGACACAATCATCATTGTTCTGGGTGACACGGACTGCCTGCTCCACCTTCTCCAGCATCTCAGGCTTTCCTGCATAAAAAGCCACTACAGGAGCCAGTTTGGCTATTCCATCAATCTGACAGTCGTTCTCACATCCTATGGAAAAAAGAACATAATTTAGAGCTGTTTCTCTCAATAATGTCTTGGTATTTGTAATGAAAATACTGCACATTCACCTGTTTCTTCTTTGCCTGCATCCACATTTTTCAGGAAGCTCTTCAAACTCCCTTGTCTCCATGGTCCCTTGATGGGCAGCTGCGGTCTCGGGCCTGGTAGGACAAACACAACGTTATCCTTATTTCCATCTTACTGAGTAAAAGAGTTTAATGATTTTTCCACAACAACATGAAATAGTTCTCCGCTTCTACTAGATGGTTTTCCTACCTGCTCTGTCTCTGTAAGGGTCGTTGACAGGCGTGTCGTACTCTGATCCTGGCCCAAAGAATTTTAGAGTGCGCTGCTTCAGATCTTCAACATTTAGACCTGGTCGTAAAGGTTACACAGCTTAGACCATGATGTAAACAGTTTGAAATGATCATGAGGCAGTCTATTGTGTCGTTAAGATGAAGAAGTAAGGCCTACCTCCACATTCAGACAAGGACTCCAGCAGGACAAAGGCCTGGTCCCCGTAGCAGCTCTGCTGGCCCATCTGCCTCCTGTAGAAAGGGTTGGCCGACTCAGAGCGGAACTCAGGGTTTGGCTCCTGATCCAGGATGCCCTGCAGCTTCTGCAGGTCGTACACCCAGTGGAGGGGCTGCGCTGTGAGGGAAGAGACTACAGGTCAATATCATTCTGATCCAAAACTCCTTTTTAATAAGAATAAAAAAGGTGCTTAGTGAAAAGACTCAGATGATAGAGAAATAAACATCAGCAAACAACTTTGGGCTAAAAAAAGAAACCTAAAGAGTATTCAAACTAGTGGTATGACATGGAAACTAATTGTAAATTAAGATTTTGTATTGAATACTTAACGGACAATAACACATTACAGTATGATAGACTTTAACAGTTATTACCTGCTGCATCTGCAACGGCTGATCCTACGATGGCTCCTATCGCTCTGTTGGCCAGAGCTGATGCCATCTGTAAAACAATTCATCGTTATTATTCTAATTAAGGCTTAATTTTGTCTGTAAATTAAATCAACAGAAACATACTGGTGAACATTTTCCTTTTAAAATAATAATTAAGGTGACATATAAAGCATTTCTTCTAGCTTCTGTAATTTGTTGCCTTAGCTACCTATATCTGGTTAATATAAACTGAATATCTTTGGGGTTATGGACTGAAAATACATTTGCATATCTCACAATGAGCTCAAGGATATTGAGCCACTTTTAATTTTGTGAGACAGTATAAAAAGGCCTAAATATCATTGATTTTCCAAACAATAACCAATAGACTTGTCAAGAGTTATATTTTGTGTTAGATCCAGCCATAGACTGTGTATATAATGCCCTGTTGGTAATGTTTACACGGTATGTCTCACATGGCAGTTCGAGTTCATCTGCAATCTACTAGTTTCCCTGAATGTGTATCTGTAAAGATTGGATGCTAAAGCTAGCAATAATTGTTTAATACGAGAGAAATATACATGGTTTTAAGTAAACTTAAGCATGACTTGAATGAAGCATTGTTTATCCCTCTATTATGTCCAAGTTTAACAGTGGCCTAGCCAGTGGCCTAGACAGAGTTAGCGGAGATAGCAGTAACTTCAGACACTGCAGACTGCAAGCTAACGTCAGCTAGTCTTCGGCCAAACTAGGCTGACATAGTGAAGTCCTACCTTTCAATCCGTTTAAAGTAACCTTACAGGGTAATACTGATAGCCAGGGCACACTGCAGTGCGTTTCAACCTTCCGTTAAAATGACTTATATCAGTGGGCTGATCCAACAACATGTTATGAAACGTTCTCTTAAGCACCGCCCCCCTCTGGTCACCCTTTGACCTGCTTTGTCTCGAGTTTATGGACATTGTCAAAACTGTTAAACATAAATGGCTAGAACAGTTAACAACAATAAATGCATGTATGTCAATTACACTGTAGCATGCATGTGCTTAAGAAAAATTGTGATTTTCACAAGCTGCATATATAAAATAGAGCCAAACACTGACAATTTCACAGCAAAACGTTCAACTGAAAGCTGACCAGTGTCAAACCTCGGTATTCAATGTTCAATAGTTTATTCAACTTTATCAGCAAGTCCAGCATTTAGGTTAAAGTAGCAGGGTAACCGTTTGTATTTTAAATAGCATCATCTACTGACCAGTAGAGGTAATGCTGCAGACATGACTTAACCAAAATGTAATTATGGTCAAGCCATCACAGTCTCCAGCTGTATGACAAATTTGTGTGTACATTCATGATAGCAAACACATTATCACAGATTATTTAAATTATAGGACAATCTTGACCTCTAAAGAATTGTTTTGATTTTTGAGGAACACATATTGCATTACATTTGAACTTAAAGGGGCCGTATTTACGCACATGTTCAGGTTTTATTTTGTGCTTCTACTCTATCATGTTTATATGCTTTAATGTTGAAAGGGGTCTTTAGTTTTCATACTGCCTGTGCTGCAGCACCTTCAGTCGGCTCTGATTGGTTACCTAGCCGGCTCTGTTGTGATTGGACAACTGCTTAGAGATGTCCTGTCCCCAAGCATATCAGGTACAATTTTGTTGGAGCGCTAGCCAATAGAAGCGCGAGTGGTAAGATGAGGTCACCCTTGAAGAAGAGATCTTTTGATCTCAAGGGGCTTTCACCTGGTTAAATAAAGGCTACAAACAAACAATTATATGTCACTATGTCGCGGAAGAAAACAAATGATTACAATGGCAGTGTGTGAGGGAGAGAAACTCCCTCTGGAGGGAACTTTGGTATTTGAGCCTTTGCAGACCGTTTACATGCACAAAAACCTATGACACAGTACAGGAAAGGGAAAACCCCGAAAAGCATAATAGGGCCTCTTTAAAAAGGCATTATTTGGGAGCTCTAAAAGTCCAAAAGACACCATATAGGGGTTCTTCTATTGTCCTTTGGCTGTACTGCTGCTAACATGTATCACAATGGGGTTTGTCTAATTGCCAAAGACTATCGTTGTAAACATTTAAATAAATAATACTATTCAGTCAGAATGAAGTCTCTCCTGTTTGAACTGTAAAGTCTGTGCATCGTGCTTTTATGAAGTCGAGTAGGTAGGGCATTTTGCCAATCTGTGCTCAGGGGCCCAACGAAAGGCCTTTACATACAGTATGTAATGGTTATGGAAGCTTTTATGGAAGATTCAATGTGACTGTATGAAAGGAACTCCCTCCTCTACTTTAAGCCTCTATCACACACCATTTTATTATTTGTTGACAGTGCCACAGGGAGCCTCAGTGGTCATTGACACCACACGTAAATGCATACCATCCCCTCTAACATGACTGCTAGTTGTTACATACAGTCAGTGCATCTATCAACAACTCCCTTAAATCTTTCTACTTTAACACTACATGGGCCGCATGACCTGCTACAGAAAGAGGGGTGTGGCGTTCAAGCTACGTGTGTGTTTTTGAGGGTCTGAAGGAGGATGACGATACCATGTGGCTTGTATTTATTTATAGCTTACCTCCTCCCTTTCAAGCTGTAAAGTAATATCACATCATCATACGTGCTGTACACATTGGACAGGACTTAGCATACTGTATGTACAGAGGGATCAGACTCAAAAAGACAAAAACGACTGCCACATGGCTCCTACGTTAAAACTCTATGTTTCACTTTCTTCTTGAGTCAGGGCTAAGTGACACCTATGCACTGAATCTTCAGCAGGTGCTCCACCCTCTCCTGTCTCCATGTCCCGTAGTGACCCAGCAACACATTCTAGCGCTGCGTCAATGCCAGCAGCAGCAAATTAGAAACCAACACCCACTCCTGATATGTACTTCTCTGTCCTACATCCATTATTTTTAGCTGGGATTCAAGACTTAATATGGGAAAAGAGTGCCCCATATTTGCAGCCACCTCTGAACCCAATCAGGTCACGGTTTCTTCAGGTGGCGCCGAGCAGAAAAGCAAACATGTCCCACTTTACACTTTACATCTTGCTTTTGCACCATCTCCCTCCACCTGCACCTTCTTCTGTTCTCATGGTAAGAGAGCCGGTTGGTCCTCATCTCCTGACTCCACCCACTTATACAGGTCTGCAACACACACACTCAAGTGCACACAAAGCACTGTCACCCCACAAACCACAGTGCCCAACCCCCCCCCATGTCCTGATTACACCCCACATAGACATATACCTATGTCAAGCTAAGCCCAACCCTCTTGCACCCTGCGCCCCACTGCCAGTTGCCCATGTGCGGTTTTTAATAAGGTGGATGCAAAAGTTGGTCTTGCTCTCTTCTGGGTGACGCGGATTGGAAGGAGTTCTTCATACTTACACCAAAGTGTTTAGTTTTTATCCCCAATTTTTTCTTGCTGAAACCGTAAGTACATCTTCAATATCTTAGAGAGGAGCCATGAAGTGGTCCTGGGTGCTTGTGGCAGTCTTGCTGTCCGTCGGGACGCTATCACTGGCCAAGGACAGCTTGGACTTCCCTGATTACGATGGCAAGGACCGCGTCCACAACCTCAACGCCAAGAACTATAAGTCTGTGATGAAGAAGTACGATGTCATGGTGGTGTACTACCATGACCATCCCGGATCCAGCCGCGTCGCCCAGAGACAGTTTGACATTGAAGAGTTGACCCTTGAGGTGGGTTGGGATGGGAACTATGGGTGGGGTACTGATGAGAAAGCTGTATGCTGGATTCATAATGCAAAGCACAAAGAAACATTACACAATCTTGCTATTAAAAGTTGTAGTCTCAAGTAGATTTAGTTTTTTGATAGAGTTTATTTTGTTAGGTTCCACAGAATTTGAAGCATTATTAGATGCAAATGAGTTACTAGGTTCTTAGCGAAAAAGGGTAAGGGTGTACATTTGTGGTTACAGTTAGGGTTAAGAATATATGGTAACAGATACATGGATTTTTTTGCAAGATTTCAAATGTGATGCTATAACGGGGAACAAATATTTGCTGGATCAGAAATGCTGAAAGATTAAGTCTCAAAAATGTGTCACTAGCTTGTGTTCATTTTGTGTGTGTGTGTGTGTGTGTGTGTGTGTGTGTGTGTGTGTGTGTGTGTGTGTGTGTGTGTGTGTGTGTGTGTGTGTGTGTGTGTGTGTGTGTGTGTGTGTGTGTGTGTGTGTGTGTTTGGTGTGATAGAGTTGATGGACCTTATGCACCCTCTGTCAGTACATCTCAGGCCTCCTGTCAGGCTGGATGCTCAGCAGTTTGTTCACATACCTCACAGAGACATTACATCATCATCCAGCAAGCCTTTAGTATCAGCTCACGAACGCATCAAACCCCAACTGACCCGGCTAGATTCTTGGGTTACTTGAAAAAAAACTGAATATCAAATGTCACACACTCATACAGCATTTTCCCAGGAAAAGTTGTATTTTCATTTCTTGTCATCTCTTGTCGAAATTAAAGTTTGCTTTTAAATTATATATGCACTGGATCATGTGACAACAACATTTTAAGGGATTTGGCATAGTCACTTCACAGGGTTCAGTAAAATATGCAACCTTATATGCTTGATGCATTGTTGGGGAGCTGCAAGTATTGCTGGGTGGCTTCTTTTAGAATTGACATTGGGTACAAAAAAGTATTGGCAATTACAACCAAATTCAAATACAGATTTGGACATAGGATATGTAACCAACACTCAACACACCCTAAAACACAAAAATAAATGTATCAAACAACAAATTATAGTTGTTTGCAATGCAAACCAATACATAAAATTGGAGGGATAGTACTATACATTTAGAAAGATAACATTAATACACATCACATCATCTCACCAGCCTCTGCTGTCTCTGTATGGGAGTGCTGGGGCTTGGTCTCAGGGCTGGAGGCCAGCTCTGGAGGTCCTGGCATCAGTAGTGCCGGCTCAGCTCCCCGCTGTGATTGACACTCTGGCAGTACTGTACTTGTCAGCGGATCCCGGGGCGCTGAGCATAACCGCCACCTCGCCAAAATAGTCCCTGGGCTGGTGTTGCTTCTGGGGCTATATTTATCCCGAGATGTTTTGTGGCGGGTCGAGCTCCCTGAAGGCTTGTGTTTCTCCTTATGAATGTATTATGATTTACATTTGATGGGGATTTATTATTAGCAAGAGGCGGCAGCAAAGGACTCAACATTTCAGAGGTCAGGGCCAAACTGTTTGGGAAAGTTATATGGAATATGACATGATAGGAATGAGGAGGTCGTAATTACGGGTTTTATTTACTTTAGGCAAAGACAAAATTGATCGTTGAGGTCACCCAACATTCTGACTGGGGTCTCTGTGTGAATTTCCAAATGTTTTCCATTTATATTAGAGGGCCTGTATTCTCCAGAAAATTTAAATATTTAAAAACGAAAATTGTACAGCTGTTGTGCGTTTTGCATTTTGGGTAGTTGAAAAACATGAGGATCCAATTCTAAAATCCCATCCCAGATATTGAGATTGTTGGTAACTTTACATGTAGTTAGTTAGGTTCAGTTACTGTGAAGAAATTATATCAGCAACATGACGATGGATACACCAAGGTCTAAAGGCAACCTTGCATGTTTTATATTTAGATGACTTGTAGATATAAGGATATGAAATCCTTTTCAAATTGGATCTACGACAACAACCGGATAATTAAAATCAAATAATTCGTATTTAATAGTAACGTCAAGATAAACAACCTTGAATGTCTTAATGCAACTACACATAATAATCTGTACAAAAAATAAAAACATTGCAAATGATCATTGCTTTTCCACACTGTCTAATCAAATTATTTCTACACAAGTATCTGTATCACAAGTACAATGTATAATTTGTATACTGTAACTCACCTCCGCAACTACCAATCAAATTAAAGCATTGTGCACAACAACCTGCCGGATAGACCCATGAGACAAACTTTGAATGCCTGTCCCAGCAGCTGCTTAAGATCTCTGACACTAGTGTGCACCCATGTGTGTTTATGTTTGAGTGTGTGTTTGAGAGTTTGAGACAACCCTCAAACAACTTCCTCAATGTAGTAAGGCTGTGAATGCTGCACTGCCATTGGTGGAACAAACTGTCAGTCATGAGGGTTCAAGTTTCATACAGATTTAGAAAGTGCATAAGCAGCGCTCTGAAAAGCAGGCTTTTATGGTAATGAAAATATTGAGTGAGACAACTTTGTTAAAAAGGTATAGTTGTGCATGATATATGGACACTATTGCAGGCTTGTGTTCTATGATTTATAGACTTATAGATACTTCACTGACAATTCATGTCCGATGTTATATGACGGATTCTTTGTTTTACAGCTTGCAGCCCAGGTCCTGGATGAGTTTGATGATGAGGATATTGGAGTCGGACTCATTGATGCAAAGCTTGACAAAGTCGTTGCAAAGAAATTAGGTAAACCTACAAAAAAACTCAACACAGCTGCAAGCTTGTAACTTTACACTGTGTATGATTGTTTGTAGCCTTTATTTAACCATGAAAAAATGATGAGACCACTCAGTATCAGAATCCCAGCTCATCTCCAATGACTATTATATATACTATTATACTGTTTTTACGGAAGATACAAGATACAAAAAACCGATATAGGAAGGATGCGCCATTTGTGACCTTTGCTCCAGTCTGGGCTTCTTCTCTTCTCTCCAGATCTCGATGAGTCGGACAGTGTCTACATCTTCACCGACGATGAAGTCATAGAATATGATGGCGAGTTTGCAGCAGACACTCTTGTGGAGTTCATCTTTGATGTTCGTGAGGATATAATCTCCCAGTTAATAGCCTGCATCTTTTTTAGAAAAGTCTCTTAAACCAAGTCACCTTCAACTCCATTGTCCCCTCTTTTCTCCTCCATGACTCTTAATAGGTTCTTGAGGACCCAGTGGAAATTATTGACAACAGTAGGGAACTGAAAGGCTTTGAAAACATCGAAGAGGACATCAAACTGGTGGGCTACTTTAAGAGTCACAAGTCAGAACGTAAGAATCTGTACTGTGATGAACTGATAACCTGTGTTTCATTTCTTTTATTACAGTTGCTTTTCAACAAAATGTCTCATGATTTCATATCAAGCAAGTGCAACAGAGACCAGGCTCAGGTTGCTTGATTTAACTTTGAGCTGCAGACCTGTTTTGATTTTTAAGGTGATTTTCATGTGTGCACACTAGAAGCTACATTAATGATGAGGGCAACAAGTCGACATTGATAGATGTTTCATACAGGAACCGATCTACTGAAACAACTTGATGGATGCCTATAACATTTCAGATTTCCTGGCTTTTGCCGATGCTGCTGAAGAGTTTCATCCTCACATCAAGTTCTTTGCCACATTCAGCCCTAAGGTGAGTAAAAAGTGTAATTAGACACACTTAAAATACTATAATAAGACTGGGTGGAATATGAACGAGTGTTAATTGATTCATCTTATTTTCTATAATGAGCTGATGATTAACGTTGGCTCTATGTTATTTGATGCTGTTAAAGTTCTATTATGTTTTTCTTTCTTAAAACAGTTGTCTGCAGCTGCCGAAATCAGAGTCTGTTGGTCATAGAACCAAATCAATTCTTAAAACAATTAAAATGTTCCTCTCTGGATTAGTCACTAGGATAAACTTATTTTAACTGAAACACAGTTTTTATTTTAAAGCAATGGGCCAAACATTGAGCCTTGTGGCACTCCATAAGGAAGTTGGGGTCTATATGGCATTTCACCATTGACAAACAAAATTTGAATTTATAATACAAACTAAACTGTTTACTGATTTTGTGAACAAAAGTTTTCAGTTATAAACCATTAAAGGTAAAATGCTCTTATATGCCCAATCAGAATTGATGGTAAATGTAGTGATGGAAAAAGATCAAAGTTCCTTGATGCAGAGTTTACAGTTGTTATATCTAGAAACTACTTCTTATTGGACTTCTAGGCTGTAGGCTTTTGCATCTAGATTGTAACTTTGATTCACAAAACCTTGTGAAAATTATTGCAAGACTTGCTGCCTGACGACCTTTCCTAACCTCAGCAATTTGAGGTTCTTCCAAAGTTAGGGAACCACCTAGAGATGGTTATCAACTATGAAAGGTGTCACATTTTACTTTACACGTCTGTATGGCACAGCAACACGTGCTTGAATGACCTTTGCCTGCCGAGGCAAATAATTGCCTAATTGGCCAAAGTTGAACTCCACATAGAACAAATATGCAAATTGCATAGAATGAAAGCAAACAGGTGGTGAATGTCATTTCATACACGTGTTGCCATGCCCTCATGGTTCCCAGTTCCTTTATGCTCAGTTGTTGGTTATAATCATCTGATTGTGTTATAGGTTGCCAAGGCTCTGGAAATGAAGCTGAATGAGGTAGACTTCTATGAACCCTTCATTGATGATCCAATAGTCATCCCAGGAAAACCTTACACTGAGGAAGAGCTGGTCGATTTCATTGAGGATAACGACAGGTAAATCCAATTAACGCAATGTAATGCCCTAAACTGTACATATTATTTATAAATATATAAAAAGCCTAATAAAATATCCCTGTGCATTTCAAGACCAACCTTAAGGAAGCTGCAGCCACACAACATGTACGAGATCTGGGTAAGAACTGTTTTTGTCAAACTATTCTTCCATGAAGATGCTTTGATGAGATTCAACCTCCAGAACCGTTTATAAAATTCTTTGGATAGTTCTCCTCAGTTGGTTCAGTTTGTCTTTGTTCTTTTCCACAGGACGACGATGTTGAGGGTGAACATATCATTGCCTTTGCAGAGGAGTCTGACCCAGGTACAGGACCCTGAATGAGTTACATGGGGCAGCAAAGGGGTTGGAAAAGTTTTTTAATTTGTATGGTTTGATGTTCAAGCCAAAAATAAACTAGACTGGCCATTGTTCTGTATAGTGCCTGCTGGAGAATGAAGGCCAAGTAATACAATGATCTGATAATATTCCATGGTTTGTCCACCATGTTGATTCACCACTATGATAGTTTAATTTGTAGTTTCACTGTTGTTCTTTCCACTCCTCAGACGGTTTCGAGTTCCTTGAGATCCTGAAGGAAGTTGCAGAGGATAACACAGATAACCCTGACCTTAGCATTGTCTGGATTGACCCTGATGACTTCCCCCTGGTAAAAATATAAAACCCTGCAATTATGCAAAACTGGAAATCAGAGGAACTACTTGGTGTACTCCCTGACTCGCAGTTAACTGAGATGTAATGACTAAGCATACTTAAAAATACCTGTCCTTGCAGCTTCTGCCACACTGGGAGAAGACTTTTGGAATAGACCTGTCCCACCCACAGATTGGTGTTGTCGATGCTGATGATGTAAGTGATATTTTTGGTACTTTAGTCATAGATCTGTGTTTTGCCACACTCTTATAGATCCTTAATTATAATATTAATATATATCATACATTTTGAGACGCTTTTAAAGTCAGTTACTTGAAGTCAAAAACTCTGCATGGTTGCTTGAAGACTTTCGCCTCTTCACAGAAGTCACACCTGAGGGATTTTTTTGTATGCTTTTCACCCTGAAGGCTGACAGCGTATGGATGGACATGGATGATGGGGATGATTTGCCATCTGTCGATGAGCTGGAAGACTGGATTGAGGATGCTCTGTCAGGTAAAATCGATCCTGATGATGATGACGATGACGACGATGACGACGATGATGACGATGATGATGACGATGATGATGACGATGACGACGATGATGATGACGATGACGACGATGATGATGATGACGACGATGACGACGACGATGATGATGATGATGATGATGATGATGATGATGATGATGATGATGATGATGATGATGATGATGATGATGATGACGACGACGATGATGACGACGATGACGACGACGATGATGACGACGACGACGACGATGATGATGATGATGATGATGATGATGACGATGATGATGATGATGATGATGATGATGATGATGATGATGATGATGATGATGATGATGATGATGATGATGATGATGACGACGATGATGATGACGATGATGATGATTATTAAATCATTAAGTCTTAAGTCTGACCAATACAGTATCAAGAGTCAACATCATAGCTGCCATACTCTATCAAATCATCTTCTTTTGTAACTAGTTATTGTGTTGAACTCGGCAGTCACTATTAGTATCTCATCTTTTCATCGTCCTCTCTGCATCTAACCAGAACAATATTCCACTAATCGTTTATCCCACTTCCCTACATGTTGAGTAATCTTCTATGTAACAAAGTTATTTCTAAGTAAGATCCCACACTACTTTTATTTTTAAATGTAACACTATCCAGTATAATAAAAGAAGAAATTCTTTCCAAACCATGCCATCTATTGCTATTGATTTTTGTATTATTAAAGTTTTTATTTTACAAAGTACTGGAAGGGTTGAAATTTTGTATGCATTATGTCTTAGTCTACATATGGAGTCTGTTGTAGTCTTAATGTGTTTTATCTGTTCCCTTAGTTTCTTGTTTGCTGCAGTATCGAAACAACTGAAGTCCGACCCATGGGTGCTAGCAGGCTTTTCTGATGGGTTTTAAGTACCACCAGCCTACTCTGTGAAATCAATGTAACGCTGTACACTGAAAGTGCTGTACATCATATGGATGTTTTCTACGATGATGATTATGAAAACAGCTATTTTCTATTCTTGTACCAAGAGGAATTTAACTTACTGTAAAGTCTTAAATAAATGACAACTTGGATAGAAATAACATTATTGTGATTATTTTTGTAATGGTGTGTGAGTATGTATGAATTTTAAATATTGATATACCTTCACAACTATACATACAGTATAGGGGAGAGTGGGGTAAGATGAGCCAGTGAGTAATTTGACCCTCCCGCATTATCTAGGGAACTGTGCACATTTGTTGTCATGTGACCATGAATTAAGGAAGCACACATCATTTTTATTTAGCTGTGATGGAGAGAAGCACATGGTTAAGTGGTAAATATGTTTTTTTTTTTTACAATAAACCATGTTTTGCTTGTCAAAGTGAATGTTCAACATGTCGGTTACTATTACTGTTTTGTCAAAGCGAATGTATCCAGGCCTCAAAATATGTATCATACATGTTGGTTGGTTAGTTAGCAAGGTGTAAAACCATGTGAATCATTTAGCTAAACATTAACCTTAATGACTAAATTAGACAGTTTTGATTCCCAAAATTGGCTGTGGGGCCAAGTGAGCCAGAGGTTGTGGGCAAAGTGAAACAGTGGTTCAACAGTGGCTGTGGCCTCTGCAACGCCTCGCGTCGAAAAATAGACTTCAGTCAATCAATCAATCAATGTTTATTTATATAGCCCAATATCACAAATGTTACATTTGTCTCAGAGGACTTCACAGTTTGTACAGAATATCAGTATGACAATACGACACCCTCTGTCCTTAGACCCTCACATCGTACAAGGAAAAACTTCCAGAGAAAACCCACAGTTTAAAGGGAAAAATGGGATAAACCTCAGGGAGAGCAACAGAGGAGGGATCCCTCTCCCAGGACGGACAGACGTGCAATAAATGCTGTGTGTAAATTGAAAAGATAATACATTTGCAACATAGGTAGTCCAAATGTTTGGAAATGCATGTGTGTATAATAGGAAGATGAATCCACGAGGATATCCATCCAGGAGTTATGATCCAGGACCACAGATACGACTCAAGATCCAGGACTCGCGATCCATGACACAGGACCGCAGGATCATCCATGACTCCGGATCCCGGCGTATATAGACACCAAAAAGAAAGACATTTGGGGAAGCTGGGTTAATCGGAACATGAGTGTACACAGGTATAGACAGAGAGAAGGAAGAAGTAAGATGTCCCCCGACAAACTAAGCCTATATCAGCAAAACTAGGGGCTGAATCTAATCAGCCCTAACTATAAGCTTTATCAAAAAGGAAGGTCTTAAGCGCACTCTTAAAAACGGATAGGGTGTCTGCCGCCCGAACACAAACTGGAAGCTGATTCCACAAAAGTGGAGCTTGATAAGAAAAGGCTCTGGCTCCCATTGTACTTTTAGAGACTCTAGGAACAACCAACAACCCTGCATTCTTGGAACGCAATGCCCTAGTAGGACAGTAGGGTATAATGAGTTCTTTAAGGTAAGATGGTGCCTGCCCATTAAGGGTTTTGTAGTCGAGAAGAATAATTTTAAATTCTATCCTGTGTTCTATAGGGAGCCAGTCTAAGGCAGCCAGAACAGGAGTAATGTGGTCCCTTTTCCTAACTCTGGTTAGTACACGAGCTGCAGCATTTTGAATCAGCTGAAGCGACTTGACTGACTTCTTGGTACACCCTGATAATAAGGAGCTACAATAATCCAGCCTTGAAGTAACAAATGCATGGACTAGTTTCTCTGCATCGTTTTGAGGCAAGATATGCCTGATTTTTGCAATGTTACGTAGATGGAAGTAGGCGGTCCTTGAAATTGATTTTATGTGGGTGTTAAAGGATAAATCCTGATCAAATATAACACCAAGATTCCTTACAGTCTCACTGGAGGCCAAATTAATGCCATCCATAGTTAGTATATCTTTAGATAATTTGTTTCGTAGATTCTTCGGGCCAAGTACAATAACTTCAGTTTTGGTCGTGTTTAACATAAAAAAATGTAAGGTCATCCACGTTTTTGAGTCCTTGAGGCAGTCTTGAATTTTATTTAGATGATTAATTTCATCAGGCTTGATTGATAAATATAGTTGAGTATCATCCGCATAACAATGAAAGTTTACAGAATGATTCCTTATAATATTGCCTAACGGAAGCATATATAGTGTGAACAAAATAGGTCCAAGCACTGAGCCCTGTGGCACTCCATGGCTAACTTTGGTTGGCATGGAAGATTCATCGTTGACACGTACAAACTGAGAGCATTCAGATAGATAGGACCTAAACGAGCCTAAAGCAGTTCCCTGTATGCCAACTAAGTGCTCTAGTCTTTGCAATAGGATATCATGGTCGATAGTATCAAATGCAGCACTAAGATCGAGCAAGACAAGAATAGAGACAAGTCCCTTGTCTGAGGCTATTAGAATGTCATTTGTGACTTTAACCAGAGCTGTCTCTGTGCTATGTTGTGTTCTAAAGCCAGACTGAAAATCTTCAAATAAATCATAGTTTTTTAAGTAATCACACAGCTGTTTTGCGACTGCTTTTTCAAGAATCTTTGAGAGGAACGGAAGATTAGAAATAGGTCTATAGTTGGCTAAAACCTCTGGATCGAGGTTGTGCTTTTTAAGAAGCGGTTTTATCACTGCTACTTTGAATGATTGTGGAACATAGCCTGATAATAAAGACATATTCATAATATTTAATAAATAAGTGCTAATTAATGGAAAAACTTCTTTTAACAGCTTAGTTGGAATCGGGTCTAAGATACACGTTGATGGTTTAGAAGAGAGAATCATTGAATTTAATTGTTCAAGGTTTATGGCTGAAAAGCATTCTAGTTTACTATCTAATGTAATATTAGAACTTACGTTTCCGGGAGCTGTTGATAATACTATACTGGTCAAAGGCAAGAGGTCATTGATTTTGTTTCTAAGAGTAACAATTTTATCGTTAAAAAAGCACATAAAATCATTACTACTGAGTGCTATGGGAATAGAAGGCTCAGTCGAGCTGTGGCTCTCTGTCAGCCTGGCTACAGTGCTGAAAAGAAATCTTGCATTATTCTTATTCTCATCTATTAATGAAGAGTATTAGGCTGCTCTCGCTTTACGCAGTGCTTTCTTATATTCATTGAGAGTAATATGCCAAATTAAACGAGATTCTTCAAGTTTAGTGGAACGCCATATCCTTTCAAGCTGTCTCGACTTTTGCTTTATTTTGCGGGTTTCGGCATTATGCCATGGAGCTAATCTATGTTGTTTTATTTTGTTCTTTTTCAAAGGAGCAACGGAGTCTAATTTTATTTGCAGTGCATCTGTAGCACTATCAACAACATGATCAATTTGGGGTGGTGTACATTTTGTATAAGTTTCCTCCCTTACATGCAGACATGCTATCGAGTTAAGTATTGGTGGAATCTCTTCCTTAAATTTGGCTATAGCACTAACAGATAGGTTTCCGCTGCAGGAGCTTTTGATTAATGCTTTGTAGTCTAGTAACAGTACTTCAAAAGTTACTAAGAAATGGTCGGATAAAGCAGGATTATGCGGTTCGACTAATAGTTGCTCAATTTCAATACCATAAGTCAGAACAAGGTCGAGAGTGTGATTATAGCAGTGGGTTGGTTTATTTACACTCTGACAGAAACCAACAGAATCTAATATAGAGTTAAATGCAACAGTAAGGCTATTTTTATCATCGTCAACATGAATATTAAAGTCACCTACGATAATTACTTTATCTGTTTTAAGTACCAAAGTTGATAAAAACTCAGAGAATTCTGATAAGAATTCTGAATAAGGACCTGGTGCACGGTACACTGTAACAAATAAGATTGGCTGCAAAGTTTTCCAGGTCGGATGCGTAAGACTAAAAACGAGGCTTTCAAAGATAGGCTTTACACATATATTACCACATATATTGTCACAAAAGTTCATAGCACAGTACTCTACACATAACTATCAAACCAGACATGCAATAGAAAAAAGGTTCATTTTACCCAAATCAAGATCAAATATCAGACAGAAAACAGTACTATACAGAGCAATGGTCAGCTGGAATTCGTTACCGGTCCATATCATTCAAGACAACTCAAACATACATTTCAAACATTTGCTAAAACAATATCTGAGAACTACAAATTAAATTTGAACTGTACTTGTGGGTCAATTAGTAATTAGTAATTAGTATTATCATGTAAATTATATTGTTGGTAAAATTTTGTTTAGGTTTTGACTTGATGATGGCTAAAATGTGATGACTATTTTTTTCTGTTTTGTTTTTGCTTTCACTTCCTTACCATGCACTTTTCATGAAATGATGAGTTGTTCCGTTCTGGTTTGTATTATGTATGTTTTGTGTGGGTGAGGACCCCAGGAAGAATAGCCAATGCTCATGCTAGTGCTAATGGGGATCCTAATAAAAACTAAACTAAAGGAGATATAATTTAATTTTTGTTTAGTATTGATAAGTAAACTTGAGTCAAAGATTGCTGCAACTCCACCTCCTCGGCCCGTGCCTCGGGCAATATGAGTATTGATATGGCTTGGTGGAGTGGCCTCATTTATGCTGACATATTCTTCATGTCTCAACCAAGTTTCAGTGAGACAGCATATATCAATATTATAATCTGATATTAAATCATTTACCAATATTGCTTTAGATGCTAGAGATCTTATGTTTAAGAGACCACATTTAATCTTTCTGTTTTGTTGCACTGTAGTAGTTGTTACATTTACTTTTATTAGGTTATTATGTATGACACCTCTATTAGGTTTTACCTTAAATTGTCCTTGGGCAGACACACACACCTTTAATATTGGGTATTTTATTGGGTTCGGGATTCCTATGGATGACTGCCTAGGAGAGAGCGCAGAGAAGCGTGTAAGACTGCGACTCTGCCTCCTGGTCTCAACTCCAGTTTGTCATGGATTAAGTCCACAAAGCCCTGAAATGTTTGCCGAAATGAGATTTGCACCTTCCAAAGTAGGATGAATGCCGTCTCTCTTAATCAGACCAGGTTTTCCCCAGAAGGCTGTCCAATTATTTACGAAGCCCACATTGTTTGCTGGGCACCACCAAGACAACCAGCGCTGAAATGACGACATGCGGCTATACATGTCATCATTGATCAGATTGGGGAGGGGACCAGAGAAGATTACGGTGTCCGACATTGTTTTAGCATAACTACACACCGACGCCACATTAAGTTTGGTGCATTCTGATTGGCGTAAACGAACATCATTACCACCGACGTGAATAACAATCCTACTGTATTTACGTTTATTTTTAGCCAGCAGTTTAAGATGCGCCTCAACGTCGCCCGCTCTGGCCCCCGGAATGCATGTGACTGTGGAGGCTTCGGTCTCTAAATGTACGTGTCTCATAATAAAGCTACCAATAACCAGAGTTGGCTTCTCAGCGGGTGTCTCGCTGAGTGGGGAATATCTGTTAGATACGTGAACGGGTTGGTGGGGACCTGCGGGTTTCGCGTTATGCCCCTTCTGAACAGTCACCCAATCTCCCTGCTGCTCGGGAGTTGCCGGGGGACGGCTAAGAGGAGCTACCTTTTGCCGGTCCGCACCGGCTAACATGGGCTTTACTGTAGCTGATTCCCGCCTCCAACCTAACAACTATACTACATTTAACACATGTATCGGTACCAGTAAAGGACGTAGGGAAGTAACCAAACATGAGACAGTTAGAGCAGGAAATAGCACCCAAGGGTGGGGAAAGAGCCATGGCTAGCTATCAAGCTAAAGTAGCTACCGTTAGCAAACCCGAAGAGAGTGTAGGCAACTGTGGAGTTACAGTCGCTAAGAGAAGGAGAGTTGTGAGTGCTTAAGCTGTTATAACGTGTGATTACAACGTCAGGCAGTTGCCGTGATCAAGAGTTTTAAAACGATCGATTAAGTTAAGATAATAAGCTATCAGCAACAGAACAGGCACACGGGATACCCGGAGATGACAACAACAACAACCGGAAGTTACAACATGCTTACAGCAATAGTGGTCCGTGTAGGACTCAGCACACTTGAATCCTATTTTGAGCGGAGCCCGCGCCGAGATGCTTCTGTCGTAACGCGGCGCGCCTGGTGGAATAGCCCCCATTGACTAGAGTGGACGCGATCTTTGCGAACGCCGCGGCGCAACCGTAACGTGGTTGTAATGTGGTCGTAACATGGTCGTAACGCGACGCAGACGGACCCGGTGGAATCTAGGGGTGAGGATGAGCAAGAAGCAGCATACGCCAAGCTGACTACTCCTCATCCACGACACGTGACCAAGGAAATCAATCCAAAAAGCCCTTCCGTATATAGTCCAGCAGATATGTGAATGAATTGTGCTGTTGATGATAAAAACATGAAATTTGGCCGGAGGAGTTCACGACAGGCCTGGGTCGCTTCTGGAAATGTGGTCCAGTAAACTTCCCATTCACCTGTGGCCTTCCTCTTCCACCCCCAGTCACCTGGGGATGGGAGTTCAGGGGCTGCAAACATCATCTGTCTCCAGCAGTGACCAGCTTGTAAGGCAGCTCTCTCTGTGTGCTGAATCAATGCTGCTTGTGTTGGCGGGAATCCTTCAATTGTTCTACCTTTCTGGGTGAAGAGCTACTTGCGTGCCTGATTGACTGACTCCTGGCTGCTAGTGCGGTCATACAGCAATACCACAAATCACTCCAGAGGCTCCATCCAGTTGTGTACGGAGTCTGGGGTGGCAGCCAAGGCACAGAAGGCTCTAGTGACATCATCAAACGTCATCCATGTATCCCACGCCGTCTTCTTGCCCCTGCCACCAATAGATGACACTGTGTCGCATCCAGTAAATGCATGGAACATTGGTAAGGCTATGCATCAATCTGGACCTAGAGACCTCGCCATCTCATGAGTTGCTAAATGCCAAAAACTCTTCCCAGCTCCAAAGGCAACCCACAGCAGTGATGTTGAGGGATTGGGCTGCTGTGATTGCCAGTACTACCACATCCGTGTCAACTGTGTGTATTGACACCTTGCTATACCCTTCCTTCACAGCATCTCCTAGGTGCAGTAGGATGCGGGTATCAGCCTCCTCATGTGTGCATGTTGCAAGTGCTGATTATTTGTTTGCCAGTGCTGAGGGCTGTCACACTGGTTGCCAGGAAGATGAACAGTTCAGCCTTCTTGTCTTCAATGCGCAGAAACTCTGGCCAGTTTCCAGGAATGACACTGGATGGCTCAACGCGTCTATCAACTCCCTTCCCTCTCTTGCTGCGTGTTTCAGCCTTCAGACTTTCGGGGAAATATTCATCCCACACGACATCAATTCTGCTGACATGCTCCAGCTGAGACAGGATGTATGGTGAGAACGCTTTCTGCACATAATAAAAAAACTTCTTAGCAGCACCAGGTCGTAGCATGTTCACAAGAGTAGCCCCATCAAGGATGAGGCCTTAACTGTGGGTTGGGATGCATTCTCTTGTAAATAAATCAGGTCCTCCAAACAGCCCACCAAGTCTGACTTGGTACCAGTTCTGAGCTTGCCCATTTGTGACGATGATGCCTGGTTTATTTATAGTTTATTATAATTCACATAATGAATCCCAAAAAACTCATCCAAACTTCCATCACGTATCTCAGATACAATGTACAGCCTAGAGAACAGAGAACAGTCATTCTTCAGAGATGAGAGCTGTTGTGGGACCTGGACTTCTCTCGGACTGGAGGCTGGCTGAATAGAGGGAGGTTTTTCCTTTTAATAGGATCTTTGATGGGCTTTGTCTATTTGACCAGGCGCTCACTGACATACAGTGGAGGAAATAAGTATTTGATCCCTTGCAGATGTTGTAAGTTTGCCCACTTACAAATAAATTAACAGTCTATAATTGTAATGGTAGGTTTAATTTATCAGTGAGAGTAAGAATATCAAAAAGAAAATCCAGAAATTGACATTATATAAAAGATACAATTGGATATGCATTAAACTGTGGGAAATAAGTATTTGATCCCCTTGCAAAACATGTGTTACTACTTGGTGGAGAAACCGTTGTTGGACACACAGAGGTCAGATGCTTCTTGTAGTTGGTCTCCAGGTTTGTGCACACCTCAGGAAGGATTTTGGTCCACTCCTCTCTGAAGTTCCTCTCCAAATCCTTAAGGTGTTGAGGTTTTGATGATCTCAAAACTTCAGCTCCCTCCACAGATTTTCTATGGGATTAAGGTCTGGAAACTGGCTAGGCCCATCCATCACCTAAATGTGCTTCTTCTTTAGCAGCTCCTGTGTCGCCTTGGCCGTATGTTCAGGTTTATTGTCCTGCTGGAAGAGCCATCCATGACCCTTTTTCAGTGTCCTGGCTGAGGGAAGGAGGCTATTGGCCAAGATGTTACAGTACATGGCCCATTACATCCTCTCCTCGATGCAGGGAAGTCGTCCTGTCCCCTTAGCAGAGAAACACCCCAAAGCATAATATTTCCACCTCCATTTTGGTCTCATCTGACCACATCACCTTCTACCAAGCCTTCTCTGAATCATTCAGATGTTCATTGTCAAATTTCAGACGGGCCTTTCATGTTCTTCTTGAGCAGGGGACCTTGCGGGCGCTGCAGGGTTTGATCCATTATGGTGTAGTGTGTTACCAATAGTTTTCTTGGGTCTGTGGTCCCAGCTGCCTTGAGATCATTAACAAGTTCCTCCCTTGTAGTTCTTGGCTGATACCTCACCTTTCTCATGATCATCAATACCCCAAGGGGCGAGATCTTGTGTGGATTCCCAGACCGAGGGTGATTGATTGTTGCTTGATGTCCATTTTTTTTCCTTCCATTTCCGAATAATCGCACCAACAATTGTCACCTTCTCCCCAAGTTGCTTGCTGATGGTTTTGTAGCCAATCCCAGCCAAGTGCAGGTCTACAATCTTGTCCCTGAGGTCCTTAGACAGCTCTTTAGTCTTGCCCATGGTGGAGAGGTTGGAATCTGATAGATTGATTCTGTGGACAGGTGTCTTTTATACAGGTAACAAGTTGATATGAGGGGTACTTTCCTAAAGGAAATGGACTTATGTAACCGGTCTGAGGGAGCCAGAATCCTTGTTTTTTGCAAGGGGATCAAATATTTATTTCCCACAGTTAAATGCAAATAATTGTTTATCTTTTATATAATGTAATTTTCTGGATTTTCTTTTTGATATTCTTATTCTCACTGTTAAAATAAACCTACCATTAAAATTATAGTCCGTTCATTTCTTTGTAAGTGGGTGAATTTACAAAATCGGCAAGGGATCAAATACTTATTTCCTCCACTGTAGGTGTCATACACGTCCTTTCCGAGTTTCTCAATCTGGTTCAGAGTGTCAATGACTGCTGCATCTGCAAGGTCTCTAGTATCCAGTACAAGAAGATCTACACTGCTCTTTTCACAGAATGGATTGCCCATGTCTTCTGTAGCACCATGTTAGTGCTTTAACATCTCGTGCAAATGCCATTTGTGCATGTTTGGTCTGCTCATGGTGCAGGGTGTCAGTCTTCTTTCTCTTCTAAGTGGAGGCCTCAAACTCCCCAACTACACGTGCCATCTCGGGGCTAGACACCATCCAGCGTCACAGAGCTGCAGGGTTCTCTGTCAGGCCTACAGCACCACCATCACCTTTCACAGAGGCATTGTTCTGCTCATGGGCCTGGTCAATGAAAATAGCAGAGAAGCTGTGTGTCGTCTTCTTCACAGCAAAGTTTCCTTTCAGAAACTGCCCATGGACATCAGGATGGTTATCTTTTAGCACAATCATGTCAAGTAAGTGGACTGGTATCCATCCGGCACAGTCGGTGTGTCCCAGAGAAAGGAACCAAGGCACAATCTTGGTCAAGGCATTTATGTAGAGTAGGACGTCGGCCTCTCTTATTGATCGCACATAGATCATCAATTCTATTTCCAGCTGCAGGATGACAGACCAGAAGTGGAACTGGGAACATGACACTGCTCTTGTATCGCCAATGGACAAATATGCGATGGCCCTATAGCCAAGAATCTTCCTTAGGGCATGCTCTAACAGTGTGCCAAATTGCATGTTTTTATCATCAAAAGCACAATTCATTCAGATATTTCACATATCTGCTGGACTAATACACGGGGGGTCCCAGGAGATCATCAAGGTCTTTTTGGAAAGTGCCATGCGGCCTGATCCCCTAGGGACATCACACGGCAAGCCGCGGCGGCCACACCGTAGACCAAGCTATTAATTCGGCCAATGCTGCGGCCAAATAATGGCTCTGATCCGGTGAGGTGGGGGCATCTTGCGGAAGAGCAATGATCGAGATGCCCAACACACCCGTGTTTATTTTCAGCCGCCCTGTCACGCGGCAGTGGGGCAGAGGCTCTCTGCCCAGCCTGCTGCCTGCTGGGAGCAGATGGGCTGCCATGCTCCGCCGCCATGGTCATCACCTAGGGGGAAGTATAGACCTGGGCGGTGGACTTCCATGGACACCGGACCCGGAAGTGTAGTGTAACGAGAAATCCTCGTCATCCTCCTCCCCGGCAGACGGAGCCATCCGCCCCGCTGGAATAGCGAACGTGAATGGCACCGCCTTGGCCATATCCTGGTCCCGCCATCACTTGAAGCAGAGGTGGTGGGGATCGGCGCCCACTATTAAGCCAGGGCAGGAAGGACAGGCCCGGGTCTCTGGAAGTGGCGACTCCATGAAGGTATGATAACTCTTTCTTCTTCTTTCAAACGTTTTACTTTCAGTTGTTGCTTGCTCGCTGAAGAGAAAAAGGATGACAGTCGGGAGGCGTAGCCGCCTTATATACTGTGGGCCTTCAGGTAGGCTCGCCCCGATTGGCCGGCTACGTTTATGCAACTCAGTAGGTGAATGCTCGCATAGCATGGAAGAGAGTAGTACCCATAGAGTCCAGTAGAGGGCGGAGCCTGTGTGATATATAACTCCAAGTTATAATATTGTATCTACCTGAAGATGAATTGGATCAGGCACAAGGTTACAGTGGATGCAAAGAATATAAATACATACAGTAGTGTAATTACATATAATTAAATAGTTTTTATGTTTGTATTTTTCATAAATAGACATAAAACTTAGGCTCTATCCAAAATAATAGACTTTTGTTGAAAATATAAAATGAAGGCTTTAAAATAGATAGCTTCAAACATCCAGGATTTTATTGTATGAAACACATAAAAGCACTAAGTCGGTTCTTCTTTATCCTTTATTTACAACAAAGAGGTTTAACAACAATTGCCATTAACAACAGAAACGTTGTACATTTCAGGGAGTCCTTTTAGAAAAATAAAATAAAATGTCTTTCTTTTAAAATGTCAAAGGTTTTTGCAGCTTGATGTTGCCCAATATTTGCCATATTGTTCAAGTTCAATAACAATACGATTAAAGCACTCAGTCAATACCAGTGTTGGGCAAGTTACTTTTAAAAAGTAACTAGTAATAGTTACTGCTTTCAAAAAAGTAACCAGTACTAAATTATAAAAGTAATTAGTTACTTTACTTTACTTTAAAAATAATAACAATACAAATACAAGTTTTTGTGTTGTTCTGTGGCACAGTAAGAGAAAACTCCCCATCATTGTAGCAATTATCTTTATGAAATGTAGTGGAACAATAAAACACAAAAGATATGTTTAGACATTTTGACAGGCATCTTTATTGTAGCCTCAACAATCAAGTTATAAGTAGTGCACTTGTAGTGCAATATGAAATAAAAACAACTACACTCTTTTGGAAGTGTAACAATTAAACAAGAACTACACTCTTGTGGCAGTAACAATTAAATAAATAATAAACTGTCAGACTGACACTGAAGACCAACAAACTATTTTCAGCCTCACAAAAACAAACTAACAGTGAAATAATTTACCTCACATCTGGCTATTTAGCATAAACAAAATCAATAATGGTGGATAAAATCAAGAAGAGGTGCTTTCAGCCTTATAAGTAATCTCCAAGTTGTAAATGCGCTGCTGCTCTCGCTGATACTTGCATCTGCCATTGTGTGTGTGTGTGTGTGTGTGTGCTGGTGGTGGGCGTTGCCGTGTATGTGTGTGTGTTAGCAAGTGTTTGTGTGTCTGTGTATTTTCCCCATAAGGCAAGACCCGCCCAACTCTGTCTCTGATTGGCTTAACCTGAAATGTTACCCCACGTTAACCAATCATCACTCCTCTCTGGTCACTTTCACTTTTCCATGGTACTGTGAGCGGACATCACTGTATTCGCCTGTAAATTACATCTGCAGGGAGATTCGGTTCAGTTGGATCACATAATGTAACGCAGTAACGCACCCATTTAAATCACGGTAACTATAACGACGTTACTGAATGGGAATAGGTAACTAATAACGTTATTAGTTAGCGTAAAGGTAGTTGCGTTACAGTAACGCGTTAGTTTGTAACGCGTTAGTCCAAACACTGGTCAATACTGATCTTATTGATGCTGGAGACCAGTCTGTTGTGGCCAGTGCTCTCTTCTTTGCTGCGGTCTGCTGGGGGGCAGCATCAGAGCCGGTGACACCAGCAGAATAAATAAACTGATCAGGAAAGCTGGCTTTGTCATCGGCATCAAGCTGGACACCTTTGAAGCTGTGGTGGAGAGGAGGACACTGAACAGGCTGTTGTCCATCATGGATAACCCCACCCATGCTCTCCACCTGCAGCTGGACAGTTAACGGTAGTGATGGGATTTATGGCTCTTTGAAGGGAGCCGGATCTTATGGCTCCGTTCCTTTCAAAGAGCCGTTCAAAAGAGCCGTTCAAAAGAGCCGTTTTTTTGGCGGGGTTACTTGGTTTGTCTGTGAAATAATCACCAGGATAATGATTGACTGTATTGCCAGACCTAATGTCAATAATCTGCTTTGTAAACACGACACAAGGTGGCGCCATATCCATGTCATTCATGTCCGTGAATGTACTACTTTGAATTTACCCTCCGTATGTGTTAAGTAAATAAAGTTGCCTTGCCTTGAATGAAATTCACGCAACTCTTAATATAGATACTGTGTTTTTAAGTGGCGATGGAGATCATTTGTTGGCCCTGCTTTAAAGGATATTTTGCCTTTACAAATGGTGCGCTTTTTTGGTTGAAGTGCATCAAAATGCTGCTGCGTTTTCGCGTTTGGCTCATTTTCCATCCGAAAAACACGTCGTCTACCTGTCCTGTAGCCTACCACTTGTTATGACTTCTCTCTCTCGCGTATTCCGTTAAGACCCACCCCATCTCACTCCTCCTGCTGAAACCTACTAATCAGAGTAGGGGCGGGTCTTCACAGAATACGTTTGGGGAACAAAATCAAGCTTTTTAACAGGCGAGTGGATTTTGGCAGGCAGTGAGTGCGGACTAACAATTGAACGATAACAAGAACGGCTCTCACCAAGTACGACTCGGTTCCCCTCGTTCATACCAAAGAGCCGTTCAAAAGAATCGGCTCGTTCGCGACCGACACATCACTAGTTAACGGAGCTCCTCCAAAAGACTGCTGCAGCTCCGCTGTCACAAGGACAGATACAGGAAAACATTCCTGCCCACTGCAATAACTCTGTAGCCTACAACAATTACCTCTGGCTGGAAGAGAACTCACTTCTCCACACATTCTCTTGGATAACTGGACTTAAACTCACACTGTACATTTTACATTTATATTCCATTGAATATTCCATTCCTTACACACTTAGGGTAAGAATGGAGAAACCAGCTCGAGTGCGCTAGAATTTGAAAGTACACAACCGGAAAAAATCTGCCTTTTCCTTCAGACTTCCTTACAGAGCCCCTCCTCCAACACACATGAACGCGCACATGACCAATGAGGGCACGAGATAAGTTTGTGCACAGATGGAAGGCTGACAGGCAGGCAGGCCATTCGGTTATTTTAGCCGGGCCGGCTCAGATAATTGGTCATGCTTTTTACAGCGCCACGGCTTCCACAGATAACATTTTTTATGTATTTATTGTCAAAGCATTTAATGTATTCATTGCTATCGTTCCATGGAATATAACAAAAAGTGTTTCTGAAGTGAATTACCTACCCCACCTTTAATGTATAATATCCTGCTCTATATTTTGTTTATATTTGTATTTGTAATTCAATATGTATATGTTCTACTTTTGTAAAGCTATTTTATTTCTATTTGAGATATTTACATTTTGAATTGTTTATTTCTAGTCTTTTTTTTTCTTCTCGCAGCATAAAGTCTAAAACCACCAGACTAAGGGACTTTCATCCCACAGGCCATACGAATGTTTAACAGCTGAACTTTTGAAAGAACATAAATAACATTCATCTGTTTGCAACTCACATCATATATATATATATATATATATATATATATATATATATATATATATCAATAATCCAATTACTATAGACTATTCTGCACAGTTGGAGGAACCTGTGACCTAATATTTCCATTGTCTTAACTACACTGTAGCTATGCACTTGTGACAATAAAAGCCTTGAAACTTGAAACTTTTAACTTCTCTAATGTACTACTATGCCTTGTCTTTTATGCTGCTGCAAAGCCAACATTTCCCAAATTGGGATCAATAAAGTTAGGCTACTTATTATCTTATCTTTGCTCAGCCCCTCTTATCTCAACCATAGACTGTGAAGGACGATAGACTCCAGTCCCCGCTCCCCTAGGTATTGACCGCGCATGCGCCAGTATGAGACACGCCTCTTCTTCTATCTGGAAGCCATGTGGCTGTGGTTGGTAAATAAATAGCTCTAGTAATTGTAGTCTTTGCTTTTATTCTGAATTTCGGAAACAAACCCTGACATTGCAGCGTCGAGGCAGCAAACATGTCTTCCAGCGTGGTGGACCTCGAGGCGCAGGTGGAGTCGGTGCTCGGCGCGCTGGTCAAAGCTGCGACGGTGGAGTTAACGAAGCTTTTCGAGAGCAGATACCGAGCCTCGACGATGGATGTGGGCCGCGCTGATGACAATAAGCACAATAAAACACAGGATACTTTATCGAATGGGAGCACGACACGCAGCATTGGAGTGCAAGTGGACGAGGACATTTGTCCGCTGTTTGAACTTACTGGTGCGTATGTTTGCAGCTTTAAATGCTTTCACTTCCTGTTTACGTCCATGGCTAGGCTACAGGATTATATTATACATCCATGGGTTGTATGCACGAGGAGAATGCACGCTATATCCTTAAGATGCAAAGTACAATTAGTAAGATTATATTCAGTTGTCAATGTTTTTATTTAACTGTTGCCCAAAATCCTGCATGGTGTCCCCCATTGCTAACCCCAAGTGTAAAGGAATGTATGGGTCTTAACCCCTCCCCCTTCTTCTCCACAGACCCCCCTCTGCTCTCAAATGGAGATTGTCTGGGGGAGTGTAGCGAGAAGGAGGTGCAGGGGAGCTCCACTGCCTTGCAAACCTTCCTGTTTGAAGATAATGGCCAAGTTCACCCAGAGAGGTCGCCTTTGAAGGAACAGGTCAGTGAGAATTTACAGGGGTGTAAAATCAGCTGTGGAATGAAGAGGAACGGGCTGAATGAAACTGTAAACAGCGTTGTGATTGATTGGCTCATCATCACACCCTGGCTCGTTGTTTATCATAGCAGTATTCATTTTTGTTTAATGTTGCCTCAAGGATGATCTTCATTGTTCCCATTCCATCCAGTGTACCGCAGACATGCAAATCGTGTTTGTTTCTTCTTCAAATAGGTTGTGGCAGAGATTGTAGATATGGTGGAGGTGAGCGATATTAAAGAGGAGCCTACAACTGATGGTGATCCTCACACAGAAGTTGTTTTACAAGGTAAGGAACATGAAACACACGCTGGCAAACACAAGAATATTGCAAATGGGGTTTAGCTGCAGTAGATTGAAACATTTATTTCTAAATATACTGTACATTATTTGTAATAAGCACATTTGACCAGTGGGAGTTGCAATTGAGAAAGGAGTAGGAAGTGTTCACACAATCCATGTTTGTTAAGAGCAGACTGGGCTCTGGTTTCAGACAGAGGGTGAAAAGAGGTGCCGCCGGATGAGGTTCACTGATGGAAATCATTTGAATTATGATTGTGTAAAGCAGGGGCGTCAAACTCAATTTCATCGCGGGCCACATTAACATTATGGTTTCACTCAAAAGGCCGGTTGTAACTTTAAGACTATATAAAAATACATATATAAATATTTAATATATATAAATAACGAATTATATTACATTATTTCCTATGCATTGGATTATTTTCGGATAGGATAATAACTTCATAATTAACTAAGTCTGAAAGAAGAAGTCTAGGGCAAATAATTGCAAGTCTTTTCAGTAAGAATGTCACAAAATGATTTAAAAAGAAAAGCCAAATTCTGGGGGGAAAAGGAAGTCACATTTTGAAGAAAAAAAAAGTAACATTTTGAAAAAAAAGTAACATTCTGAGAAAAAGGCAACTACTAAGAAAAAAGGCATATTTTTGAAGGAAAAAAAGTAACATTCTGAGAAAAAGGCAACTACTAAGAAAAAAGGCATATTTTTGAAGGAAAAAAAGTCACATTCTGAGAAAAATTTGAGATGCATTGTGGGACATGTAGTTTATGGGCAACACACTTCTGTAAATCGGCCTGTAACCGTATAATAAACATATTATATTCTTTGCAAGCTCTTATGGGGCCACAGAAAATGAAGCTATGGGCCGGATTTGTCCCCCGGGCCTTGAGTTTGACACCCCTGGTTTAAAGCTTTTTACACAATTGTGCATTTGAAGAATAACTTTAATACCATAAAGTATGGATGATTTAACATGAGATTACACCGTCCATATAACAAATATAGTCTTTGAACTATCAGGCTCTACCCAGGAAATGTATCTGTGACTACAGGGCAGTAACTTGATACCACTGTGAAACTATAAAATACGGCACATGTCTGAAAGGAAAAACTGCAAAGAAACCCCAAACATCACAAAACAAATATTGTGAACTGAACACACTTTAAAACAAGTCTTTATGGTCTCCTGCACAGATTTGTGATGTTTCAATGATAGAACATGAGGCTACACATCATATCAGTGCATCTACCTGACTTTTTGTTAGACATTTCACAAAACAAATATACACAACTCGGCCACAGAGGAGCTTACGGTCAATTGTGTACTTATGTGTTAAACAAATGACAAAGAAGAGAGAAGTTTAACCTTTAGAGATTTACTATTTCTAAAAAACAATCTCTCTTTAGCAGTTGGAAAACAGATGGCAAGACAAGTCAAAATTAGATTTGTATTTTACCTTTATTTAAACAGGATAGGTCTCATTGAGATTACAAATCTATTTTTCAAGCGACTCCTGGCGCAAGAATGGTAACGGCACAGTTGTACAACAGTTAGCCAAAGCATTTACAGACACAGCGACCTGCTTCAAGGTCATTTAGAGTTGCTTTGAGTTTGTTTAGAGACACCAGCTCTCTGAGTTTCAGCTCAATTTGCACCTGGTTCCAAGCCACAGGAGCAGCGTAACTGAACGCCCTCTTCCACAGTTCAGTACGGACTTTTGGTACAGTTGGATGAAACAAGTCCTCGGAACGAAGCCGATAAGATCCTGTGGATTTCTGGTTTATGTAGATCCTTGGAAAGGGTGCACCAAGAATAGCCTTATATATGAGGATGTGCCAGTGTTTCAGTCTATGCGTGGTCAGGGAAGACCATCCAACACGAGTGTATAGATTGCAGTGGTGCGTCAATGTTTTGAAATGTGTGATGAATCTCAGTGCACCGTGGTAGATGGTATCCAGCGAGTGAAGGCAATACTTTTACTTTCCCCTCACCACTAGACAACTGATTAAAGACTGCAGCCCTGTTTGTTATCATTTACCCATGAACCCCTTTACACTAATCTAATGGCAATTAAATATGTTGGTCCTATGTTTGATTAAGCACTCTGGTCATTGTACATTAACAAAAAATGTATGCCGGTGCAGTTGAAGCTCGATGAAATAAATAAGGTGGGAATGAAACATATAATTATAGGTGCATCTTAATCTGTTTCAGTCTCTGCAGCGACATGGACAGAGGAACCAAGACAAGAGTCTCTGCACTACTCCCCAGAAAAAGAGATGCCTCTCATTATCCATCCAGATATCATTTCTGGGAAGAAGGTTACGTTTGTGTGCCCGTTGATTCTCAAGCCTGGGTCTCCAGTCCCCACACCGGACATTCCACAGAAGCCAATCAAAACGGAGCCTTTGCAAGTCTGCGTCAGCACCGCTAATGGCACCGCTAACGGCACCGCCTACAGCCCGTCCCCATCTGATGGAGCTGCAACTCCTGCTCAGGTTGGGGCTTTGGAAAACATCCACACGCCAGAGGAGACGAAGAACAGCCTCGACATTAAACTGAAACAGTCTCATCCAGACAAAAAGCTGAAGCACGGCTGTGTGGTGCAACTGGTGGACGTGTTGAGGGGGCCAGCATCAGAGGCGAAGCTTCAGGATGCTGTGGCCAAAGGTAATGGTGATAACCGTAAAAACAATTATCCTCTGCCCAAAGACCTCCGCCGCCACCAAGGTCTTCACACCGGCCGCCGCCTCTGTTGCTTCACCCCCTGTGAAAACGGTATCTGGCGGCTTCAGGAGGTGGTCGCCCACTCCCGCGATGGATACCCTTGCCGCAACTGTGGGAAGACGTTCAAGCGAAGGAAGATTCTACGGCGGCACGAGCGCTTTCACACCGGAGAGAAACCCTATGCATGCCTGAAGTGCTCGAAGTCGTTTGCACTGAGGAAGAGCCTCCGGCGCCACTTGAGGTTCCACACTGGGCAAAGGCCACATAATTGTCCGAAGTGCGGCAAAAGCTTCCGTTTGCGAGAAAATCTGAAAGCACATCTGAGGTTTCACACTGGGGAGAAACCGTTTGACTGCGCCATTTGTGGCAAGACGTTCAGGATCGTCAGGAATCTGGAGAAACACAAACGGGGCTGTTGTGGAGTCTTTGTACCTTCATTCAGGACAATTGCTGGCCTGTAGCCATGGAAACAGATGTTAGTGGCTGGTTTTGGTTGTTATATCACTTTCTACCTCAGACAAAAAACACTATCACTTTTCTAGATGTAATGTTTAGACAAAGAAGTTAAAGCTATGAGAAGAATTGAAACAATAATCCAGTTTCATTCCAGAAAGAATTTAACAACCAACATGAAGAGGTGCATTATGATCTGGCTGTTTTAACATTTGTACCTATACTACTGATTAGTTTTCTTCCACACATGTTCTTTGTTTATTATGCCTTGCCATATTTTGCCTATTGTGATTTTGGACCAATAGTGAAACTGAACAGTGTGAGTTGTTCCGCAACATGACACTTTTCTTTATATTTCAAATCCCTACCCATCTGGTGCCCCCCCATTGGACCTTATAACCAGAAAATGATATACGTTAGTCAACGGCAAGAGACAAAACATGTTTTGATCCTGTTTACATTTTGTTGTGAATGACACATTTGATGTTTTTCATGTGAGAACCTACTGGGACAAAACATGGGATCTTTGCTTCATCAGGGGATGTTTTCATATGTTTATACTATACTTTTTTTCACTTTATACTCATGTCTCTTACCAAAAAGGTTTAGTTTTATATTTCTGTTATGATGACTGAATGTATGTAGATGTCCTTACCTTCATGACCAAGATATCAAAGCCTATCCATGCTGACTATAGAAATCTAGTTCTTATGTCAAAACCCTTTGGTATGACAAAAGTACTACAAAAGTACTAAAGTGTACTTGTGGCCAAACAAATTTGTTCACATGTTGTCTTTTTTTGTTAATTAATCTAAAAAGTTGTTATAGTCCTCATTCATGTCAGATTTATTTTTAAACTTCTGATACTAAATAACATTGTGTTTTAATAAAAGAAATGGTGACTTGTTTGTTGTCTGCACCCTCGAACAGCTCTCTCATAATCATCCAATATAAAAGATTTATATTTTAACTAATGTATTCATTGATCGGTTAATAGACGAATTACTCTAGCATTATAGTTCTCATATGAAGCCCTTTTAAATGTATGGTTAATTAACTACATGTCTTAAAATCTAGACAATGTGTAATTCTTTGAATAAGACTCATATGCAGTGGTGGGAAATGTAAGTAATGTAACGTTGTCAGAAGGAAGAAAGGAGTACATAGGGAAGTCATGGTTTAAAGAGGAATATATAGTAAAATATCATGATTTGTTATCTTATTTATGCTTTTTAACAATCGTAATCTGTTAAGAAACTAGAAAGTAAGGCTTCAACATAAATATACTGGAGCAAAATAACAAAACTGTCTTCCAAAATGTGGAAGAGTATCGGTGTAAAGTGGGGTCAAATATATGTTTGAGTTAACACCAGAGTTCACATCATGCTTTGGGTGATGTAAACAGAAAGTAGTCAGTTAGCTCCGCGCTACGGGAAGCGTAGCTATTCATGTGCCGCATTTTTCAACCTAATATATACATTTGTGTTAATTAACACCACGAAAAGTAATGCAAAATTAGCATGTTTTGTTTGGCTCTCACTGTAAAAATTGTTTTAGTTGCAGACAACAAATAATATGATTGATCCTGAACGTCATATCTCTGGACATGGGAGAAACGGAGAGGGTACGTTAAGTGAGTAAACACATGTTGTATTTTCAGTAAAGCTCTGACTCGAGAAGATAATACGTTTCAGTTTATTTGGATAGTTGGACTAACCCACAGGAACCAATAACATCACAGCTCTGTGTCATGTAGCCTTAGTCGAGCCATGACGGTCTGGACTTTGAGCACTTTTATTGCGCTGTTATTCGTGTTAATAGTTAGTCAGAATACACTTAGTGGTAGAAGGACTGTTCAGTGACTTGACTTCAACAACATATTCTCAAACTAGCAACAACTCAATTAAGCCCAGAAGAGTTCAGATATTTACTGTGAATTTGTTTTACACTCTGTAATAATGTCAATAAGTAAGCAATTGTATTTCTTATTTGTGTTCACTCTAATAATGACATTTGGGCAATTGTTGTCTGTATTCAACTTTAAAACTGATATTTAGAGACTCTCTGCTTAGACCACGCCCACCAGGAAGTACATTTATAAACATGTAGCAGTGCTTTCGCTTTGAGAATTGTGTGTACGGAAGATAGCAGACAAGTTTTACTGAGGTTGTGTTACTCAACTTTAACTTTTAAGGTAGGAACCCTTTTGCTTTTTAACTGCCAAGATCATGCGCTAAGGCTCACTGGTTTTTCAAAACAAACAAGTTTTACGAGGCAGCAGCCGAGTGCTGGACAAACTCTGCAGTTAACCCTTTACTGTGCTCTCTTTGAACAAATAGGGATCAAGTATGGAAGATACGGAGAAATTAAATCTTGAGGAGATGCTGATGTGCCCGGTGTGTCAGGACACGTTCAAGGACCCCCGACAGCTGTCCTGTGGTCACACCATTTGTATGGTCTGTCTGGAAAACATGATGGATCACTCCTCAGACGGCCCTTTCCGCTGCCCAGACTGTAGGGAATCTTTTGGACCCATCGTAGAGGTGCAGAAGAGCTACGCCCTGGCCAATATTGTAGAGCATTTCAGGGTGATCAAGAGGAGGAGGGTATGTGCTATAATGACATGACCGTGACACTGTTGAGAATAAACAAGGATAAATGTCTCACAAACCTTTCCCTTTTTCAAAGCAGGAGGAGCAGACACAAAATGTGTACTGTGACTGCTGCCCGGAGGAAAAAACCCTTGCGTTCAAAACGTGTCTGAAGTGTGAGGTTTCGCTGTGCAAAGAACATGTCAAGGACCACCTGGAGCTCCCCGTGTTCACCGGACACCCTTTGGTTAGCCCTCTGGGGGACCTCCTGGAGAGGAAATGCCCACATCACGAAGACAAGGTGCTGAGGTACTACTGCAACGCGTCCATGCGCTACATCTGCAACGTGTGCACACTGGAGAGCAAGCAGCACAACCTGGCAACCGAGGCCTCCTCTGTCCTGCGAAGACAGCTGACTGTGAGCTTCAGAAACACTGTATTACATTAGAAACATCTTGGCATCATTATGTTATTAGGAAAAAAGTTGGATTTACAAAGGAAGTTTGTTGTGTCTACACTCGTTTGTTGAACATTTCTTCTGGGAGTAGCACACGGGTAGGAGATTCCTGTTGATGCATGTTGTGTAGAGAAAATGGATTCTCTGGTTCCTCAGAATCTCAAAGTCTGACTGAAAATCTTTATGTTATCTATGGGACTCATTTCTTTTTTTGTGCGGATCCCATAGAATCCAAAGATGCAAATATGTAGGCTGTACATGTTTTACTCATTGAAACATATTGCTTACATGAAAATATAGAAAAAGCTGATAAATAATATGCTGTGTATATATATATAACTGTCAGAGAGTTTAGAATAAGATGATTTATTTTTCAACTACTTATTCTAAGACACTTCAGGCAAAAACACAATGTTCATGAAAAGATACATTTTTTTAAATTATTTTCATAATATCTGTACCAAACAAATGTTTTTTTAAGTCTGGAGAATAACATTTGTGGGCTGGAATATCTCTGTTGCTCCGATGTACTTTATCCAAAATGGTATTTTTTTAAACACATATTTACCCTTTAATAATTCAGTAGTCGATATTGCGATTTCAATCAATTGTGCGGGCCTAATTTAGACAATTGGATTTTCAGGGGTTTTAAGTAGAACTGTATTTGTGTATGTATTTAACAGGAGCACATGGACCAACACTTCGAAATGCTTAAGGCGCAAATGGCAGAATCCAGAGACAATTTGCAAAAAGAAATCCTACGTCAAGTAAGCTTTATTTTCTTAATATCTGTTATTCTTCAACACTTCAGATGTAACATGTATTTCCCTCCTGACAGAAACAGAGAGTGATCCCCGCCGCCTCGCCACTCAACAGTGTCACAGTGGTGCTGCTCTTCCTGTGGTTCATCGTTTTGTATTACGGTAACAGATGATAAACCCTATAACTTTTTGTGTTGTGTGTGTACGTGCACCCACTGATGTCTGTCCTTGTTTCCCAACAGCCTACAACTACTCTGTGGAAAACCAGATGCTAACAGAGGCGCTGGAAAAACAGCAGAACCGTGTGCATCACGTTTATTCCACCATTGCAGGTAACAAAAGAGGCATGCAGAAAGAAGTTGTAGGTTAACATTACATTTCAGTTAGCTGGCGCTTTTATCCAAAGTGACCTATAATAAGTGTATTCAACCATAAAGAAACAAACTTAAAAAGCCAGAAATGGCTACTGCATTAGCTTTAAAAAAAAAAAAAAAAAACCTTACTTTTTGTATTGGCAGTCAACACATGTTTATCAGTGGACTTACTGCTGTCCTTATATCAATAGGGAGCTTGTTCCACCATGTCCTTATCAACAAAAGCTCATTGTGGATTCAACAACTTTAAAAACAATAACTTGTGGGTTAGACTTAGAGTATATTTCCCTAAATATTCCTTTATTGGCCTAATAATAACTCCCTATATTAATCTTAGTGCAAAACCTAAATGTGTAAGATACAAGTAATTATGTGACATTTCCTCAGAGTTTGAGCAGCTTTCTATCTGATCTGATGCTCCACCTAAATGGCGACCTCCTTAAGAAGTGAGTTAATTTGTATAATCATTTATTTTTCCTCTTCGTAGAACTCTTGGTAGGACATCCAATGAAAAGACACAAACCTCTGGAGACAGGAGAAGCCACAGGAGACGATCTGATAGAACATTGGAATGGAAATGTCAGTTGAAGAGAACACTTTGTGTTGGAATACATTTGCTATCCTGATGGAGGTGCTATAATCTGTCTGACTATGAAGAAAACCATTGTGTTGCCTTTTAACATCCTGGTTTTGGCCATATACGTATGGGATATGATGTTAACATGATTATTCTCGTGACTTGTCATGATTCTAAAATGATCCGATTTGAGGCTGGTCTGGATCGTTTCTGTAATGGCTAAGTTGCTTCAATATTTGAAGATTCACTTTTTGATTTCTGGCTGCCTTAATTGTGCCTTGTTTACTACTCTGGCTTTGGCTTGATCAAATCTAATTTCCTTTGAGTAAAGTCCTGTTTTAAGTACTAAAGTAACACAGCTTTAAGAAACTAAGTCAAGAGAGAGAACACTCATTTGAGCACACCTGCCGTTTTATTAAGAAAACATTTAAGTCGAGCATTTTTTAACAACAATGAAGAGAATGTTTTACAAAAAAAGGGAAAGGCAGCATCAAACCAAAAAGGCCACTGTTTCAGTCCTAACCAAGGTATACACAGTGGAACATGTTTTTCCTTAGCATGTAGTAAAGACAGAATTGTTAGTTCAGAGACAAAACAACATTTCAGGCATTTCAAATCAGTGAGAACTGTACAATCACGTCTTAAACTGCTGGAAAAAGGTTGAAATGGTGGTCCAATGTTTTACAATAAACAAGTATAAAATGACTGGTATGGCCTTCATTTGAAATAAAAAAACGGAGAATACCAGAGTAACTTTGATAATTTATTGTGATCTTTTCTTTAGCTGCCTTGACGTCTCAACTAAAAGCTGTACACATAATCAAACATAACACTACATTATTTCAAAATCTTAATATTGAATCCTTGTTTAGTAGCATATACTTGTAACTGTCAGACTTGTAGTAGAAATCAGAGAAATGCATGTTTCTGTGCTGCATTGGTACTGTAGTCGTCTTTCAACTGTTAACACATGTCCTATTTTGTTTTGATGATGTGCAGCAGCTGCTCTCTATTTCACCATGGCCTGATTCCGGAATGAGCACCATGCCCTGAATATGTTTCTGAAAAACAGAAAAAAAAATATTTTAGAAAAGGTTTTTCTTTTATACACTTCTGAACAAAATCTTGAGACTTCGGGAACAATGACAAGACTTCTCTTTTCGCACTGATGGATCGTAACTAAGTTGTAAGTAGAGCTTCAAAATGCAAAAAGAATAGAGAGCAGGCAATTTAAACTCAAAAGTTTCAGACCATAAAAAAAACGGACTTAAAGTGTTGAAAATTAACCGAGTAGTGAGGAGCCCCACTGTTGTTGTTGATAACTTCAAAAATGTGTTTCGGCATGCATGATGTGAGTGTTTCCTGGAGGCTGGTGGGAACGTTGCTCCATGTTGAGAGGATGGCTTCACAAAGGGCATCCACGGTCTGGAACTGCCTCTGTTTTTATAAACTTCCCTTCCATCCATCCCCAAACGTTCTCAATGGGATTTAGATTAGGGGAACACCAAGGATGGTCCAAAAGAGCGGCGTTATTCTCCTGGAAGAAGTCCTTCATCAGGCAGGCGTTGTGAACTGCAGCGCTGTCCTGTTGAAAGACCCAGTCATCACAAACTAGGCCCTCCGTCAAGAGGGACGCCCGCTGCAACCTCTCCAAATAGCCAGCTGCCGTTTGACGCCCCCTTCACAAGTGCTCCATTGTGCCATTGAAGGAAAAAGCACCCCAGATCATGATGGAGCCTCCACTGCCGCGTAGACAACATCTCCTTGCCATGCCAGTTGGAAGCCATCCGGACCATCCAGGTCAGAGAATAAAACGTTCTTCCACCTTTCAATGTCCCATGTTTGGTGCACCCTTGCAAAGTCCAGACGGGCAAGTTTGTGGCGTGGGAAGAGACGTGGCCTTCAAAGACGTTTTTTTGTTCTTTAAGCCCTTCTCTCGCAGACGACATCTCATGGTTATTGGGCTGCGGTCAGCATCCATAATGGCCTTAATTTGGGTCGAGGATTGGCCTGTGTCTTTACGAACCGCCCGTAGGATCCTCCGGCTCAGTGCAGGTTAATTTGTTTTGGGTCTTATCGCTTGACTTTTTAGTGCCGTAACCCTCTTCTTTTAAGAAACGTAAAATTACCGCCTTACTGCGTCCAACCTCGACAGCAACAGCGCATAGGGAAGGGTACTGAGCCCCGGTATGAAAGGGTACCGTTAAGCTCCAACGTTATCGGTCTTTTTATCGGTACTGGAGACATTTAAATATATGTCATATGTATTATTGCTACACAAACATTATATTGCAGTTTTAGTTTCGCCAACTCCGTTACTAAAAATGCAAAAAGACTGCAAAATGTGTCTATGATTATTTTTAGTATTTTCGATCTTTCCAATCCAGACGAGAGATCTCTCTCCCCCGCCTGTGTGGGAGGGGGCGCGGCAGTTTACACACGCGCAGCTGCTACATGCAGCAACACATACACGGCGGAGAGAACTAAAAGCTCCAAGGTGTGGTTAAACGTCTCGATGTGGACTAAGCTCGTTGCCAAAAGTGCAATAAGAGTTTAGCATTTAAGGGCGGTAACACGAGCAATTTGTCGAAACATCTTGCTAAAGTGCACCACATTCAGACAGAGAAATGCACCATCTTCGACTGTCTTTCTAGTAGCGCTGTAGCACCCTCCACGAGTAGCGCTTCCACGTCAGGTATGTTATGTATACCTTAAAGTGGACCTATCATGCAATATTTGAATAATATAGTGTAGGACCATACCTATATAAGGCATATTTATACTTTTTATTTTTCAAAATACCAAACAGATCATGCATTTTAGCCATTCCTCAATTCAACACTGTTTGCATGGGCTGATTCTGTGAGAACAGCACCATCTACAGGCCTGGCGTATTTACTACAGCGTCTCCTGCGCTTTCGAACGGCAATGTCCGTGGCTGTCTCCTCCTGATTGGTGGAGTTGGCCCAATAGCCGTAGCGCCACTTATGTGACATCATAGAAGTGTTCAAATCTGGATCAGTCTGTATCAGATCCGTTGCAGCCCCTTTTTAAGAGATTTGGGTATGGAGGAAAATAGAGAGGGTTGTGTTTTCTGACACTTGGTGACTTCCCTGGAACACCGGGGACACATATTCATGTATAAAAGACGTACAAAAGTGCATTTTGCATGATAGGTCACCTTTAATCTTCCTCCAGAAGAACCATTAGGCCTTTTGCAGCATGCCTGTATGCCCCATCTGTGTCGCTCTGTGCCACTGTGTTACTGCTGAAAATACTTCTGTTCTGTAAGTTCACATTATTTACAATTTGTTTAATTAATTTACCTTTTTTTTAGACAACCGATAAGAGTACCGTTAAAGGACCGGATCGATAAAAGCAGTAGTAACGTTAAAACTTGAACGATACCCATCCCTAGTTGCGATAGGCCTTGCTTGTGCAGCTCAACAATCCTGCCACGTTCAAAGATAGAAAGCCTTTTTGCCTTTGCCATCTGGAGGTCATGACAGTGTAAAAACCTGATTGAAAATTACATGAGATTTTTGCGCAGATTTTGACTTTTTGAATAAGGCTATGGTCTTAAACTTTTGATCGACCGATGAACAGCCTGTTTGAGTTTAATTGCAGTTTTCATTAAATTGCCTAGTCTCTATTTTTGGTCTCTTGTTCCCGTTTCTTCTTTTTGCATTTTGAAGCTCTACTGACAACCTGGTCACGATCCACCTGTGCGAAATGCAAATTCTTGTAATTTCCCCCCCAGTCTTAAGATTTTGTTCAGGAGTGTATGTGCTGAAAGCAAAATTAAAACCATGTTTATAAAGGTGTACAAACCTGCAGTGAGTGGCCACACATTCGTTGCTGCAGTATTCCTTGTCCCAGTCGTCGCTCTCCACCGCGGGGTTGCTGCAGCCCGTCCTCACACACACACTCCCCACAGCCGCCACATCGCTGGACCCATTCACCTCCATGTCCTCCTGGAAAACAGTTGGGAGAGCAGCATCAGCATGGCTACAGTACTGTGTTTCTGTACACTGATTTTTCCTGGTGCACTACGGGGACAATTTTAAGAGGTTACATTTCTAACAATTTATTGAGAATAATGCTGTGCTTTATAAATAATTGAATCTTAAACCTATTGGTTATATATAATGGATATATTCTAGGTACTGAGTGGGAAACACTGCTCTGTAAGTATTAACCATTTTTAGATACTTTTGGAATGTATTTCAATTAAAGAAGGACAATTCACCACATCTATTTTTCATTTGATGTTAAAACAGGTTGTTGTTTAGAAAAAACAAACAAAAGTTATTAATATCCACTCTGATTTAAAACTAACATTATAGTGGCAGCAGAATTGAGAAGGGATCAAATTTAACATTTTCTGACTTGAGGCAGAACATGGCCAACATTTCAACAGCTTTGACCCGGTGGAACCTGAATAATATCCAGCACTTCTTAAAAAATAAAGATTATGCTGCCACAACAGTGTGGTGCTAAAAAAGGTATTATTTGTATTATTATTATTTTTATTCCATCATTTGATTATTTCAGTTTTATAAATCTATTATATTTATTTGTTATTTTATGAATACATTTTCTTCATGTGGTTTTACAACCATAACTGTTTATTATAGCCTTTCTTCGTTTTGGTTTCAAATGATATTATTTTCTTCTTATTTTGTGGCTTTTCAGTCATCTTTGAAGCACTTTGAACTGTATGAAATGTGCTATAGAAAAAAGTTGTATTCATGGATTTAATAAGCTAGCTTCAAAGAACGGAAAATCTAAAATTGTGAAACAGCCAATCAAATCAAAGAGTTACTTTTGGATAAACAAACCTCACACATAAAGCATGTCAACAGATCATTTACCTCATCTGAGTGCAGCACCTCTGTAACCTCGTCGTCGTCCGCACTGCCCGACGTGTCAGCAGAGTTCACCTGCAGCGAGACCACCGCAGCCTGGGCGGAGGTGGTGGGGGTGGAGGACACGGCCATCGTGTTGGGGATCATAATGGGCAGGGTCTCTTTGCCCTGCAAGGACGAGGGAACTATTTTAATTTGGAGTGGAGGGGGGGACGTGGCCGCCATGCTCACAGTGAAGCCGCCCGAGGAGTTCCCCCCCTGCGGCTTGGCCTGTAACGGTGGAGGAGCGGGGGCCATTTGCTGGAGCCGGGGCGGGGGTGGCGCGCTCTGCATCTGCTGCAGCGGGGGCGGCTGACGAGAAGCCCCCACCACCACCAGGGAGGGGTGCAGAGAGCGGACCACCCCGGGCAACATGGTCACCACCTGCCCCCCCGCCTGCAGCAGGTGCTTGGGGATGATGATCTTGGTGACAGTCTGGGTGTGGGGGGGTGCAGCCGCTGGAGCCGGGGACTTGTTGGCCCCCGTGCGGGAACGCGTGGCCCTCTCCGGGACGTCCAGGATGATGTTGGAGGCGCAGATGTTGGTGATGGTGTTCTCCTCCAGGCTGGTGGCAATCTGGCGGTTGGCATGGTGACCGGCGTAAGGAAGGGCTGCAGGGGGCGGGTGGGACACGGGGGGAGGAGGGAGAGGGGCGGTGTCCATCTCCTCAGTGGCGGGCTGTGGTGAAGAAAAAGAAATGTTGCTATTGCTTTAAAGAAGGACATTTTATTTTACAAAACTTCTTTAATGCCGTAGTTGGGATTAAACTATGGAGCTCATTACCAAATGATTTAAAGAGCTGTACCAACATCTTTAGTTTTAAGAACATTATGAAATAAGAATAATTATGGCCGAATAACTAAGTTGGTAGACCTGGTGGCCCATGTTTTGGGCCTTGGTCCCCATGCGGTGGACCCAAGGTTTGAATCCAGCCTGTGACCATTTGCTGCGTGTCTCTCCCTCTATCTCTCCCCTTAACAATGTCGCTAAAATAAAAAGGCACTGGATGCTCAAAACATTCTTTAAAAAACATATATATATATATTTTAATAATTACACCGTATCAAGATGTAACGTAATACTTCTGGTAGATTGTTGTGTTGACTGTTTGTGTTTTTATGTTACTTCCAAAGTTCACTTCCAGCTGTGATGACAGACAAGATCATTTTGAGTGAGCTGCTGACCAATCAGAGCTCAGTGTGCAAAGTTTAAAGCGATCAAGTTATATTACAGGAAAAAGGAAATACAGTTCAAACTGCCGTTGCAGGAAAGACTGCCGGCAAAAATCACTGACTGTGTGAACGTGAACATTAATAGAATATCACCCCCCATCTTCAGAGCAATCTGACTATTATAACATTAGCGTTAAGAAAGCTTACTTAAATATCTGCACAACATAAATAACCGGATCAGAGTAACATTAAGTACAGTCTGCTGCATTGTGAGTGCAGACGTCGATGTGTCCCATTATCATTCACATCAGTATCTGGCCTTGCAACACTCACAGTGTCACATACTGTATGCAGAAGTATTATTTTAAGCAACACATTAAGTTGACGTAACACTCGAGACAAATGTAATTCAAATCAGATCCACTCGTGTCTTAGACGGGGCAGTGATATCATAAACCCGTTAATGTACGCATTCAAACACTTTTTCTTTTACCAGCTGTATTCACCTTGAAGGTGCAGCTATGTGGCTTTTATCCTGGATACAGTGTTTAAGTCATGGATGTTTAAAGTTTAACTTCTTCATATTTGACTAATATTATAGTTCACTTTTCATTCAGGAAGTATGACGCTGCGCTGTCAGTACGCTTCTCCATGTTTGTGATTGGTCAAATGTTGCTAACCCCGCCCCTTTCATGTGAACTCAGCCGCACAGAAAAACCCTGGCTTGAGTTACCGAGTTGATAATCAGCGTCGTAGGACCGCTTAGCGAGAGCGCGTTTGTTTTGGGTTAGTTAAGCCAGATAACTCAAACCTATCCAGGGTATGTTGAACTGGATTCGTAGTACAGGCCTCTGGAAGATTGTTGACATCCTCCTGGATCGAATTTCGTTATTTTACATTCACATTATACTTTTTGTAATTTGGATTGTCTATGTTGTAAATGTATTATCTTTTTCAAGGTATAGCCACAAACACCAATTGCACATCTGTCAATCCTGGGAGAGGGATTTCTCTGTTGCTCTTTAAAACATTTCCCCGCCATTCATTGTGGGGTTTCTGTACACACTGTATCACCCCTGAGACAAATGTGTTATATTTCTTTTTGGGCTATACAAGTCAAATTTCACATGATCTTACCCGTGTGAGCTGGTTGGCTTTATACGCTGCCAAGGCTTTCAAATACTCCTTCTTGGCTGCATCAGTCTTTCTCTTATACACCTAGTAGAGACAAGTACCACCATTATAAATCATATTTCTCTCCAATTAAACTTATGTTGTGTATATAAATATGTGTTCCTATACCTGTTTCTGTTCCTCAGCCAGGCTGTCCCACATGGAGGCCACAATCTTTGACACCTCCCCAAAGGAGGCGTTGGGGTTCTGGCCTTTAATGGCTGCCTGTGTGTCTCTGAAGAACAGGGCGTACGCTGACACGGGCTTCTGTGGTTCATTCGGGTCTTTCTTCTTCCGTCCTTTCTTAGCACCCAGGGCCGCAGACATTGAGGCCGGCTTCCCCCCGCCCCTCCTGCCCGCTGCTGGAGCCACTGAAGACGTGAGAGCAGGGTGGGAGGACATGTGGGCGAGGGAGGAGAGATACAGGGGGGAGTCTACAAGCACACTCCTCTGAGGAAGGATAAGGAAAATGGAAGAGAGGGGAAAGTAGGTATTAGCTGTAGGCTCTTAAACGTCAAATCCAAAATGTGAACAATAAGTAAACATTAACATAGGCAGGTAAAGCCCTCACCTTGAAGTCATCCATGTCCTCATCCTGCAGCGAGCCGGCTGGGGATGGTGTTGCACAGAGCGCCTGGTCCAGTGTTTCTGAATGATGCCCGATGCCGTCCCCCCCGAGACCGAGTGCCAACTCCGCCGGGTTAATGGTGCTCAACTGGCTGCTTCCCAAAAGACCATGGCTGATGTCCCCGAGTTGAACATCAATGGTCATGGGGGATGAACTGCTGAAATGTGAACCGCTGGAACTCCCAAGTTCCTGCAGGGGGATGAGAACACACAAAGATGAAAACATTTGCAAATATAAACCACTTATGGATATCTGTTTGAGGGTCCACGGGTAGAGCGCTCACCAGAGCAGAGGAGCTTAGCAGGGCCCCCCCTCCGCCCTGGCCCATTGCCACAAGGTTCAGCTGCTCCAGGCCTTGAGACCCGGAGTTCACATAAGTGGAAGCAAAGGAAGGGTCATTGGCTGCCACCACCAGGTTGCTGACAAGGCTCCGGGATCCTGGAGGCCCAACGGTGCCGTCTGACCCATCTGTCATCTCATAGTGGGAAACTCCATCATTGATCCTCAGACGGGGGTCCGGATCCAGGGAGATGGGGGGAATCTCAAACACTTCATCACCGAGACTGGGAGTATGGAATGTTTGCTGCATGTGGGGAAAGAAACAGAGCACATATTGAGTTTTCATTAAACTAAAACACATGTAAAGATAAACACAGTGAAGATGGTTACACTGCACTAACATGATACTTGAATAAACTCCCTCACCTCGGCAGACAAGAAAGGGTGACCCGCTCCACTGATGGTGAGATAAGTGTCGCCGCCTTCTGGAAACTGAAACAAACCGTTAGCATGAAACTAAGTCATGTACATCTTCGACATGAATACAAGTTATAGCTGTCAATTTGAGATGAATACTTGTTTACCTTGTTTTCCTCAGAGTATCCGCCATATGCTTGTGTGTCCAAAAACTCCGAATCATTTTGAGCACAACCATCCGAAAGAGAATAAAAATTTAGGTCCATTTTGAGAGGATTTACTTACATGTAAATAAACTATCGCACACGTTGTATACTTGTTTGACAAACTGAACTTCTTAACCACCTACTCATTCAAGTATAATGTTCCAACATTAACTAAAACCGCTAGCTGGAGTTAGCGGCTAGCTAGCTAATCCCTCCCGGTTTGCATAACGTTACGGTGGATGAGATGATGCTAAACTAGCTTAGCTTCGAAGCCCTTGGCAGAACTGGGACACTTCAGTATTTCGAGGCTGTTGGAAGCCAAATAATCCATATAGTAGCAAAATTATACGTTTTAGCCCCCCGGGGAGCAAAGTTTACAGGAGACCCAGCCTGTTTTATACAGTATGGGGGCCCAACACATTCCCATTCATATGCTGGTGTGATGCTACTACCATGTCCTAGTAGCTAGTGTCGGGTTCACGGTCTGTGGGAAATATTGCGATTGCCTCATCAAACTCATGAAACACTAGTGTTAACCGTAAATGACCTAAATTATTTGCTTTGTGTCGCCTATGTGACTTGTTAAGCCGCAAACAACTAGTATTATTAAGCAAAAAGCTTAAACTGTTTTCACACCCGTTTTTCTTGTTTTAACGTTTTGTTAACCAGTAGAATACGAAATAAAAGACTTATTTCAATTTACATTTGAAGTAAACTACGGAGGCCCCTAAGGGTCAAATAGCAGGAAACAAATTGTGATTATTATGCACATAGTACATTTCGTTTTGGGTTTGCATACAGTTGCCATGCTGTTACATTTATGTGTTCGTTAATTTAGGCCTGCATAAATCTATCATTATTTTAAGTACAGTACGTGTAAGTATCAAAGCAAATATTTTTGATTTGCATATAAAAACAAGTGACATGTTACTTAAAAGGCTATAACAAACCTGTAAGGGTCTGTAAAATAGGTACGCAAATATACAACTACAAAACTTGCCTTGAATAATATTAGTTTATTTCATTATTTATGTTTTTATTTATTTTCCTTACCTTCTGCAGCCATCTAATGGTATTTTTGAATGGGTGAAAGATGCATTGGTTCTTATTGTCAACATGTAATATTGTGATCTACCTGTGAAATATTTCACTTAATTCCTTGACTTCACTCCACTCCAATTGAATGCTACAATCACATTTGGGTTGGTTCTTGTACATTTGTTGACCTTTAAATAACATTTATCACATGTATTTAATATAATATATTTACTGTTTGAAAGCAAGATTAGTAAGGGATTAGTTATATTTTGAATATAGTGGAAGAACCCAATAACATCTCAGCCACAATGTTCCAGGAAAATCAATAGATGTAGAACATGTATTGTATATATTAGCAAACTTTAAGCAGTTCATATCTACTACTATCAGATACTTCATTGGTCTCAAAACATGTTGGTTTTGTGTACATAACTGGCATTAATAAATTGTAGTTCAAAATGAATGGAAATCAGTTTAGCTCCTATGCAGTATCCCCTGCTGTGAAAAAGACACAACATATATATTATATTGCTTCGGCTTGATGAAAGTTTACAATAAAACACACAAACCTGCTTTCACTGTAGATTGCTGTTATTCATTTCACAGATACACTCAGATCATAAAACAAGAATAGTAACTCACTGCCGTCATCTTTGTACCACAGTACACAACTGATCAGCTCTACATTGTACAATACACCCATCCTCCTAGCACTGCTTCAGTAACTAATACACCACTTCCCCCCCCTCCCAGAGTGAAAACAATAACAGTACACCCACGCACTGGATCCCCTTTTAGTTCACAGTCTTGTCAGGACAGTAGATATGACCAAACAAGATTGGTGGTGGTGGTGGTGGTGGTTGGGGGGGGGGGGGGGGGGGGGGGGGGGGGTTGTGGGATCTGGATCCGCGCTTCTGCTCAGTACACGTCCAGTTGCATGTAGCGCTTAGAGGACCAGCATTGAGGTCATTTGATAAGAAAAGGGCATCTGTACAGCAGGGGTCCCCTTTTGGTCATGGCTGGGAATGTCATGGGACAGGAAGAGGAGGAGAATGATGAGTCCTGAAATAAGAAAGCTCAGCTTTTTGCCATTATGTCAGAGGTCAGAGGAGGAGCAAGTAGAGAAAGATGGAACACAACTGTGATGACGAAAAAAGAAAACAGATGGGTGCAAACCTGCTCCTTTCATGGAAAAAATCTCTATATAAAATAATGAATAAAAGTAGCAACGAAAAAAAACATTAATCTGTAATTTGAAACATAATATGGTCAAAATAAACGACGAGGAATAACATGATTCATTGTTGAGAAGGGGACTACGTCCAATGTGTGCGGGAAGGGGGGTTCAGTCAATCCTCTGAGCTCGATGAAGAGTCGGAGTCCTTCTGTGCTATGATGACATCGTCCAATAGCGCCTCTTGATCGGAGCTGTCGTAGTCGCCTTGGGAAAGGCTGTCGCCGCCCTCCATTTTAACGTCAAAGTCTGGACTGGTGAGGAAGTGGTGGGAGGTCTCCAGGTCCTCCTCGTCCATCATGTAGGCTCCGTCTGACACCAGGGTCTCCTCTTCAACCCCGTCCAGGTTGGGGTCTTCGGTGGTGGGCTCTGGAGTGTGGTGAAGGTGGTGGTGATGGTGATGGTGGCGGCGTCGGCTTTTCTTCGGGAGCTCCGAGTGCTCACTCAGCAGTCGGTGGAAGAAGGTCTCGGGCAGGAAGCCCTGTGGGAAGAATAGATATTGTCAGAAATACCGCAAAGTCTATAATGAAGAAACAGTTAGGAGGGTGGGATTTCATCAGATACCTCGATATGATAAATGATTATTGATAATGTGGATACACTGGCCAAGTGGTTAAAGATGAAAATGTAATCTCGTAAAAAGCCGTAACGTAGCCTTTTGATGCTCATTTTCAGGTTCATATTTTGTGCCTCTACTGTGACATGTTTCCATGCTTTAGTGTTCAAAAAGCTCTTTATTTTTCTCATATGCTTTTCACCCTCTGTCTGAAACCAGAGCCTAGTCTTCTCTGATTGGTCAGCCGACCCGGCTTTGTTGTGATAAGTCAACCACTTAGAAATGTCCAGCCCCTAAGCCTATCACGTAAAATGTGTTGGAGTGCTAGCGAGTGTTACATATTGATGTCACTTTGTTACAGAAGTAAACAAAGGACTTTACTCAAAGTATTTTGAAGTGAGACCTGAACACGTGTCATGAGTGACAGCTGCTTTAGTTTGTCTGCATGGAAACATATTGGGTGTGCAACATTATTTTTAACCACATTTTCATCTAGAGCAGGGGAGATTCCCAGTCGATCGCGAGATGTGTCTAAAAATAGAACAACAATATTCTGTTTTATCGTTAATGTCCTATAACGTAATCTTCCTGTGCCAGAATAATGCACTTGAACGCATCAAAGCTTTGTGATTGGCGTGACCCCATGTGTCGGGGTGTGGCTGGTGGGCAGTGGGCACTAGTTAGCTGATGTTGTCCGTGGCAACAGGAGTGACAGTCCGCACACACACAAGACCGCAATTATGGCAGAAGCAAAAAAGCCCAAAATATATAATTTTCACTCCGAGTGGGAGGAAGATTATTTTTGTATCTATTCAAATTCAAAGTCCATCTTTCTCATCTGTAATGCGAGCGTGACTTTATCAAAGAAAGGTAATTTAGGAGCGGTATTTCAAAACAGTGCACAAACGCTACGAGACGGAATTCCCTCCTAATTCTGCCCTAAGCTCTTCTGTTCGTTGCGTGCATATGTAACAGTTAAACATGTGAATACATCATTATACGTTTGTGAATGTTTAATTCATAATAATAATTTATATAATTTCTTTTAATAATTTTAAGAGATGAGATTGTTTCATTTAATATTTTAAGTTTTGTTTCCCGTGGGAACACCGTCCCGTTGCACGTCTTTTTTTACTTCCGGTATGTGTTTACCACCCGCCGCAGACTGGCCATCTGTAGAATCACAGAACCGCCGGTCGTCAAGGGCCGGCTCGATTCGCTGACGGCCGTCACCGCCCTTCATTTTTTATGTTTTTAAAAAAGGCATCATTGAAGTTGCACCGCCGTTTCCCCGCAGCGAGGCTCCCCCCCAGTTGACAGTTTGCTAGCACCCCAGCCCCCCCCTCTCTATTTGGACTGGTAGATCTCGGCAGACTGGCAACTTTAAAAGTAGCTCTTGGTTCAAAAAAGGTTGGGCACCCTTGATCTAGAGGTTCAAACACTGCGGAGAAAAACCTCGTAATAACATCTTTAGTACGTACAGAGCTCCGAACAGTCTCAGACCAGTCGGCTGCTACAGCGTTGTCAGGGTTCTCCTGCAGGTATTCCTTCAGGTCTTGCAGCATCGGACAGAAAGCAGCTCCAACCTACAGAGGGAAAAACATGTGTGTCTGTTAGCAAGAGATAACAAACAGCTAACAAATCAGGGGTATGATACCAATCACTGTGTGCCTCACCTTTTTTCCTGTCCGCATGTTAATGACTTTGACCTTCTCACTGCCTGTCAGGGCTTTGTCTGCCCTCCTCCTCCTCTTCCTCTTGCTCCTGTTCTCAAGAAGCTGAGGAAACAAGACACATTATGAAATAGCTGAACAATATTTTAGACATTTGTATCCCAATCCACCTGAGACAGGGGCCTCATATTTATTTAACACTTGAACAACTCGTGAAAATACGGAGGCCTCTAGTAATCGTTACATAATCCCCTGAACGACATGAATTGAGCTTACTGCCATCATTTCACAAAGTTGTTACAAACAAAAGAAACAAAAGCCTAAGACACAAAGTGGCAACAATTAGAAAGTGCATTATATCAGGAGAAAAGCTTGGCTGTCTAAATCTCGCCTCTGTTGGACAGGTTCCTTTCTTTCAGCTCATTATTTCTCTGTATATCTTACTAACGAAGCAAGATGGACACAGAGAAATGTTTGCTAACAAACTACAGTACAGTTATCAAGTATTATTGTACAGAATCCAAAGTGAGTACCAACTTCATCTCTTGATCCAAAACCAAGGCTCCCCTCTGTCTCCTTGCCACAGTTTGGAAGCTGAATGAGGAACTGTCAACAAGGCTTGGGTTTTTTCGTTGCATTTATAAAACACTTTTTCATTTCATACGCTCGGCCCACTCACCAAGTCTGATCTAATCTAGTTGCAGCTGTGCAATTGGTTGAAACATTGATGCTGCAAACGATATGAAGATGAATTGACACTCCTGTACTGATGATGGCATTTGATGAGTAGCCATAGAAACTAACATGGCTTTAGGCAAAAGCCAAAATGAACAGAGACGGAGTATAAAATTGTTAAATCGCAACTATATGTATGACAGCTCATCATCAGCTAAAATGCATGCCCTAATTATACCTCCAACATGTCTCCCTCCACCTCATAATCTGGGTTCTCCTTCAACCAGGTGGGGGGGTCCCTGCGCCGAGGAGTTTTCTCCAGAGGATCATTGAGTCCATCTGGGTCTGATAACTAAAAGAGAGACAGCCAAAACAAAGTGATCAAACTAAAATCCAGAGCAGCTTCTGTTTTCCCATCCGACTCTTCCTGGACTACAGAGGAGCTCATGCCGATCTGACACACTTACGTCTTGGTCCTTGCGCTTCTTGCGGGCACTTCCCTCTCCCCCTGATCCGTTGGGCATCATGGCGTGCTTAGAGAAGGTCAGCTTCAGCCCCTCCTCCTGACAGGGGACACACAGAGACCTCTAAATTAGCCATAGAGCCCATATCAACCTTCACCCTGTAGCAGGGCTGCATGATTACAGCTCAAATGTTAAAGTGCCCTATTATCTCATTTTCAGTCTCATAAGTGTATTTGTGTCTCTTCTGTGACATGTTTTCATGATTTAATGTTGAAAAAGGTAGGTTTTTTTTTCTCGTACTGCCTGTGCTGCAGCACCTCTTTTCACCCTCTGTCTGAAACCAGAACCCAGTGTGCTCTGATTGGCTAGCTGGTCAGCACCGTTGTGATTGAGCAACCAATAAGAAATGTCCTGCCCCATAGCTCATATCTCGTCTATCAATGTGTTGGAGCAGAAGCAAATGAAAGCAATGTTATGTAGCCATGTCAGTATGTTAAGGAAGTAAACAAAGTAGTCTAATTGAGACGTTTCAGGCAGGGGAGTGTGAGAGAGAAAGTCCCTCTTGAGGGAACTGTGGGATTTTATGTTTTGCCTACCATTTACATGCACTAAAACCCTACATAACACACTACAGAAAGGAACAAACCCCATAACCATAATAGGGCCTCTTTAAGACCTGTCAGATTCACACTGGTGACAGATTGTGGTTGTGTTGTTGTTTTCTCACCTTAAGGAGCTTGACGGTGAACTCCCCATCTTCACCCTCCTCCCCGGGGGCCCCTGGTGTGCCGGCGGGTTTTCGGTTCAACCTCGTGAACGCCATCTCGTCTCCCCCCAGCTCTGAGCTCGGGGCGAGCTGAGCCTCAGGCAGGTAGCGCCGCCCCGTGGGCCACTGACCGCTCAGCGTCAGCGTACACAAACTGTCCAGGCGGTTGATCAACACGCGGTCCTGAGGCAAAGAAAGAGCAACAATAAAATCATATATTAGATTAGATGTGCTTTACTAATCCTGAATTAGTTTAAATACATGCAATGATTTATCCTTCAAGAGAAATGCTTTGAGATTTGAATGAAGTTAAACAGACAATGATAAATTGTACATGAACTACCTTGGGCCAATCCACTCTGAGAGGATCGGGGGGAAGAAGGCCGTCCTGAGATGTGCTCATAGAGAGTAAACTGTTGTCTCCGTCCACGTCACACATCTTCATGCGTGCTAAGAAGGGGAAAGGGGAAACTGTTACATTTGGTTTATTCTTGAAGCATTTATCATTTTTCTGTGAAATAGCAAATGACCTCTTTCTTCATCACTCTCTCCACTCTCATCGCTGCTGCCTGATCGCCCAGACGACGACGAGCCTGAATCAGAGTCAGAATCGGAATCCGAGCCTCCCTCCCCCTTCCTCTCTCCTGATTTCCCGACCCTCCCCTTGCTCCTCTTGATGTTCCAGCCCTGCCCTCTCTCCTTGCCATCATGATGACTTCTGGGCGTGCTCTGCAGGACGGCACTGATTTCTCCTCCAAGCAGCAGGGAGTCCTCGTAAGCCGGCTCCTCTTTCACAACAGGCATGTCCTCCTCCACCTTTGGCAGGATGGTGGGCATGATGGGCATGATGGGCTGAGGCGGAGGTGGAGCAGACTGCTGGGTCAGGACAAACTCATCCCGAGCCTGGTTGAAGGAGAACTGAGGGTCTGGGAAGATGGAGAGCTCGGTGCGGCTGACGCCGTGCAGGGACGACCCGAGCATCAGCTGATGGTCGTGTTCGGGAATATTCCACCAGGCGGGCAGCTCGGAGGTGTTCGGAGCCAGAGAAAGACGCTCCGCCAGCAGCGGATGCGGCAGGACTCGCTCACGGAGGCGACGCAGCAGGCTGATGCGGTAAAGGGTACGGGAAGCACGCTCCTCAGTGATGGGGGCCACATTCTGGGGATGCTCGACTACATCTGAGGGGGAGAGAAGACATTCTTACTATATGGGACTCTGCTTTTAACCGGTTTAGCCCTGAGCCTGTTTTTCAGGTCTCAGGCTCGAAAATGACATGCCCAGAACAAATGACTATATCTTCACTTCTAAAAAGGGGAAAATTAATAATCCTTTTTCTCAAAGTAATGATAAACCTGTGAGTTGGATGTATAAAAGTTAGAATCAAGTAAATTCAGATTGAACATTGTAAAAAAAATGTAAACTAGGGTCCGTCCAAATAAAAAACATTTCTTACAGTGAAAACCACCCTTGAATGATGGGATAGGAGACTAAAAGCTTTAGGAATCCAAACTATAACATATAATAAGTACCCTGTATAAAGATTGATGCGAAACAAGTGACATTTGACCTTTTTAGAGAGGTTTTTTTTTTTTTTAAATTGGGTGGATTTGCCATATCTCTGGCCCCCCTCGGGCCAATATAATTGAGGAGAAGTTCCTAAATCCACCTACACGTTACCATTGAGGAGTGAGAGTGATGCACACGCAGCTTGCCCAAACCGAAAGCTATGTTACGCTCTGAAAACTGAAAACTTATTTCCATAAATATGATGATGGATTATCAGTAATCATTTCAAAGGGACACAGAGACATTGGGTTAACCTTCGGCAACGTTTTTATCGTTTTAATGCCATTGAACACAACTTTTGATCAGAACACAGCAAAGGTAAGATGGATTTGCCGTTTTGGCCCCGTAAAGCTACGTTGTGTGTTGTCTGGGTTTGCCTTTGCTACCCTGAGTTCTGGTCTCACAGTGATGATACTTATACCTCTAGAATCTGTGGAATCTGTGCTTTAAATCTGATATCTTGTTTGTGCAGATCCGATAAGTAATAAAGCATTTCTACCGTGAGTTCTGTGCTAAGTGCATTAGCATTTTTTCGCTCAGGGCTAATTCAGAGGCTTGATATTACCCTTGTGTTTCGTTTAGCTAAAGATGGTTCGTAACGTCAGTTAGCTGAGTTTTTCTTCCCGTTAAGTGGGTATGACACATTCATAGGTTGTTAAATGTTAAGAAGCCCTTAGACAAAGTTTCATGAAAAAAAAGCCCGCAGCCCCCGAGGTTAAAAATAATATAAAGGTTTTGTTTAAAATGCATTTTTAGTGGTAGTTACCTTCGCGGCCAGTGCGCAGGTGGCAAACTCTCCGGCACATAGCGACAAAAGAGCGGAAATATCGACTGAGGCTCTCGTCTGTTTTCTTGTCCAGACGAGCAAAGGTACGGAAGCGGTTCCAGTCAAACTCAGGCTCTCCTGCCTCAGGAAGTCCTGGCTCCTTTTTAAACTTTTGCACTGCGAAAGTGGAAACCACGCGGTAGAAGTCGCATTCTTCCCTACGCGTCCACCTGGGGGAAACACAGACAGTGGAGCTAAGTGAAGGATGAGAAAGAAAATAATGTATTTTTGAATTGGCAGGTCCCTACAGATTGTATATCTAATGAGACTATCGTAGCATAAAAATTCATTTCATTCTAGCAATTGTCCATTTAAAACAAAACCGCTTACAGGCACATTTCTTACATCTGTTACCCTCAAGGATAAAAACAGTGCAACACTGAAGATATAACTTCTGTTACCATGAGTGTCACATTAAAACCATAATGCAGCCCCAGCGTACCTCTGCTGGCGCTCCTGCCGTGCGATCTCCTTCAGCTTGCTGGCCTGTTCGCAGCGCCTGCGCCTGCGGTCGCCCTTCGCCTCCGCTTCGATCTTCAGCTGCACCTGCCTGTAGCTGCGTTGGTACGCCGTGATCAGCCGCCGCATGCGCGCCGTCAGCGAAGAGCTGGAGGGCCAGTCGCACGCACCGCTCACGCTGGAAAAGCTCTCCGTGATCACCGGACCCACCTTGTCTTCCACAGTAATCTCATCGTCCACGTTCATGGAGTCAGTCTGCAGCACGAGATCAGAGGAGACTCATCCAATTGTTTATCACTGTTGCTTAGTTACAAAATATTCTTTGGGAATCGACCAGTGCAGACAACTTTTAATACGAAGGATCAGATTCATACCTCGTCAAACAGATCTTTGGCGTGTCTTGACGCAGGCTTGAACTCCGGGTCCTCTGAGTATTTATCAAAATCAGCACTGCACAACACAAACAATCAGAGATGGTTATTATTAATACATTTTATAAAAAAAAAAAAGGTAAGAAGTGTTTAGTAAAGGGACACCAAATGTAAAGGTATCGTGTAGTTAACGACAAGCATTTGACATTTTGAAATGTGGTTATAATAGGGTCTCTAGAATGGACATAAATGAGAAAATGTCTACAATTAAACAATATCCACTTCTACTGGTAATACTGCTACAAATGTATAAACAAATACATTTGCATTCAGCATTACTCACTCATCTCCCAGCTCGGCGTCACCAGTGTGCTGCTCAGCATCGATGGCCTTGTCGTCGGGCCGACCGGCTCTCTCCAGGAAGCTGAGGCAGGGATCAGCACGCATAGTGGTGTACATCTCGTAACCTGGCAACAGAGACAAGTGTGTTAAATGAGAAAATGCTCGAAGCCTTGTGAAATGGCCAGTCTCAGAAGGGTGGCAAACGCAGCAGCTTGACAAATGTTACATAACAACGGTGAACATGATCTCCACGCTGAGAGAAACTGTTTTGTATTATATCCACAACCTATTCTCATAAATATATTAAGCTTAAATAATCCCCTTTCACACCTACGACAAGTGATGTATGTCCATATCAGCACTTATTCCAGCTCCCATTGGCAGTGATGAAAAAGGTGAATTGTTGCCATTTGACGTGTGTTGAAGTAAATTCAAATCCATTCGTTATTAACAACGCAACACGTAAGACTCCACCTAATCATTTGGTAATGTTCCCTTGCTAAACATTATAAAAAACACACTTGATTCAAAATCCACAGAAAGTAAAAGAAAACTCATTACAGCCATCTTGTTTAGTCTTTCCACTGTTTCAACATCCATAACTCTGCTTTCAGAGCTTAAAAGAAATACTGAATGATAATTATATATAAAATATAAATGAGTAAGTACTAGGGCATACTTCCACTGGCAATGGGGAAGGAGTTCATCACCTATTCTTTGCGGGTTTTCCCGTGTTTTAATTAACCCATGTGCTTATTTCAGTTTTAACATGGTTATAGAGAAAAATCCTACCATGTTTGAATACGCCAACAAGCAGTGAGCGGTCTGCCTCAGTGTCCCACCATCCTGCGGGGAACTCCTGCTGCTCCATCTCAGGCATCCAGATGTCAACATCCCTGGACGAAATTTAATAAAATTAACAACTGCATGGCATACTGTGTTCCGTAATGGAGCCTGTGTGTTCTGCATTTAGCTTAATGTACTAAGGGCAGATTCAGTACCTGATGTCAGCCCCTTTCAGGACGGCGTCTGAATGTTCTCCAATCACCTCCTGTTTCAGGTAGTAGAGCATCCGCACCCTCAACAGCACCCTGAGGTAGGAGAGGAGAGGTTTCAGTGTTTGGACATGGAGGCTAAATGACACACAGTGAGTTACAGCTGATTGGGCTTCACTCACTTGTTGCACTGGTGCTTGAGGTGCTTGCGGTAGCTGTCGTCCAGTAGCAGGGTGTCAGGGTTGAACTTGCGGATCCACTCCACCTTCTGAATATCAAATGTGCTCTGGGCCTTTACCCTCTTACCCTTCCTGCCTCTTGGAACAGGGATAGACAGGCCTAGAAGAAAACAAAACGTTTATTTTAAAACATTCAACAGATAAGGTACAAGCTTTGGCTAAAAGAAAATAGGTTGTGGTTTTAGTAGGAGTTTGTACTTTTTCCTTCTCCAAAAAAGTAATTCATCCCCTTTTTGAGAAAGTTGACAGATATTTTAAACATTGTGTGTGTACCAGAGTGGTTGAGAAGTGTTTGGGGTTCACGCCCGTTCTCCGGTGGTGTGATGAGCTCCCAGATGAAACTCTTGATGTTCTCATCTCCCCGATAGTGGAGCAGACAGAACACCAGGATGACGCGGCAGATCGTCTCCACGTCACGTTCACTCAGACGCCGCTTACATCTGGCGTGGGACAAGATGTCCTTCCAGCGACCCCAACTGGAGGAGAAGAAGAAAACAGGAAGCAGAGTAAGGAAAAGGGACGAGGCCGAAGAGAATACATTCGGAAATTGAGCAGCAAAGTGTACGTACCCATAGACGAGCAGGTGCTTCTCCACCCGGAAACAGTCTGTGCGTCCGTAGCCAGTTCCACTGTGGCGGTCGGAGCGCCGGGAGGCCCGCGACTGTCTGGAGTTGGCAGGCGGATACTCATCGTCGCTGTCATCGGACAGGTCTCCACCTTCACCTCGTAAACTGGAGAACTGGCGGGTCTGCTTGCGGACTCTTGGAGTGTCGATCACGAGGGTGTTCTATTGGGAGTGAAGTAACATTGGTTACATCGCAATGAATAAGTATTTCATATAAAAGCTAGTGTTCCAGTAGCCTGTAATTACAAGTACAAGATCTGAGTACTTTTACTTTTACTCAAGCACAATATCTGAGTCAGCGTTTCCGCCAGGGGAGCGTCTTGCCGTCATGTGACGCCCTCATTTCCCGCCCCTATTCAGCTCGGGACGCCCTGAACTCGAGCCGAGGGCGTCCAAAAATATTAATAATTTGAGAGAAGATAGAGAGTTTTTATCGCTTGAAATGACGAAAAGGAAACAGGACAAGGACATCCATCTGTTGGAGGGGCAAAAGAGTCTGGTGGGATTCTTTTCGGAGTATTGAAGATTGTTTCCCCGACATCAAAGGTGCCTGCTACAGGATGAGCGGGGGGGTTTTAGTGGAGCACGCGCGTGAGCTGCGAGCGCCGGAGCCTCGCAGCGGCGATATTGAGGCTCCGTGGTAAACTGTGGTAACATGAAGAGCCGTTTGGGAGCCGAAACAGCCGGCGCTTTAAAGGTGGGGCAGGTAATTTTGGAGAAACCAGCTCGAGTGCGCTAGAAATTGAAAATACACAGGCGGAACAAATCTGCCACTTCCTTACAGAGCCCCTCCTCCAACACACACGAACGCGCACATGACCAATGAGGGCACGAGATAAGTTTGTGCACAGATGGAAGGCTGACAGGCAGGTAGGCCATCCAGTTATTTTAGCCAGGCCGGCTAAAATGATTGGCTGTGCTTTTTACAGTACCACGGCTTCCACAGATGATATTTTTAATGGATTTTTTGTCAAAGCACTTAAGATATTCATTGCTATCGGGATGTTAAGAGCATTCCATGGAATATAACAAAAAGTGTATCTCGAGCCAGTTTCTCAAACTTACCTACCCCACCTTTAAGAGAGCCGAGCCAAATGATCCGGCTCACTAACGTAAAAAGACAGTATCTATAAGGGACGGCTCAAGTCAAAATTCAGGGGTAGACGCCCTCGCAGCCCTGGTCTGGCGGAAACACTGATCTGAGTACTTCTACTTTTACTCAAGTACAAGATCTGAGTACTTCTACTTTTACTCTAGCACAAGATCTGAGTACTTCTACTTTTACTCAAGTACAAGATCTGAGTACTTCTACTTTTAATCTAGTACAAGATCTGAGTACTTCTACTTTTAATCTAGTACAAGATCTATACTTATACCACCTCTGTTTATAGCCTATGAAAAAAACTATTAGAAAACGAAGCCTAAAGCTAACGTTAGCAGATATAATATTAATGTATGCTAGTTAGCTAGCTCAACGATTCCTTAAATAATATTGCGACAGAAAAACTTTCCAGTTTTCCAGAACACCTGAACGGCCTGTTTTAACAGCTGTTCACCAGCGGTCCAGTCTGTGCCACAGTGACTCCGGACCGCACAGTTACTGTTAACGAACGCACCGTAGGTAATGTAGCTGCTGAAGCTAGACCATCATCGCCGAGCAGCAGAGTTCAGCCGACAGACAGGAAGACACGAGCACACAGCTCGCGCTTCATTGTAATATATATAATATGCTCGTCATGATGGCACATAACAGCTCGCTTTATCTTGAGATATTCTTGATCACATCATTCTTTACATAGCCATCCTTTCAATTGTTTTAAGCTCAATAATAAACACAGATAATATTTGATCAGAATTTCTCCCATTTGTCTGGGACATTAGAGGACATATGATGCTCTTTTTCAGGTTTCATATTAGGGCCCCTTTAAAACCTTTCCAGACACTAGTTAAATTCCAGTATTTCACATGTTGTGGCGATCGTACCTTTCTGGTCATGGTGTCCATATCTATGTCGGCTCTCTTGGCCCACTTCTGCCAGAACTCAGGGTCGTCAAGGGCGATGTCGTTCCGGTTCTCAGAGGCCACGAAGCTGGCCTTGGAGAACGTGGAGCCCTTGCCCTCGTTCTCGATGGTGATGGTGGTGGCTCTTCGCTGCAGGATCTGGTCGATGTCTTCCTCGCAGAAGCGATTGCCTTCATCGTTCTCGTCCATGATGGCGGCGTAGGCTCCTTTCCTCAGCAGGTCCTCGATCTCCTTCTTAGAGAACTGCTGCACCGGCTAAAGGCGACGCAGAGAGATATTTACACAAGTGAATTTAGAATTCTATTTTCGAAATAAACTAAGCGTACTGCAACAGCGACTGACCCAAGAATGACGTGGCATCTAGAAATATGACAGATTTTATTTTTCTCACCCCGTTGTTGTTGCCTTCTTTGTTCCCACTCATGCTCTGCAGGACGGCACGGTCCAGCCCGAGCTTCAGACTGGCTTTATCCAACATTTCCCTCTCATAGGAGTTCCTAGTGATCAGACGGTACACCTTCACCGCCTTGGACTGGCCAATACGATGACACCGAGCTTGAGCCTGAAATAAGAAATTAAAAGAGGGGTCAAAAGAGCATCATGTGCAGCTGCTGTTCAACGTTTTTAAGCACTAAATGGGAAAATATACACTTAAAGAACCGAGGGAATAAACGGAAAGACTGTTTGTTGTTGTAGCCCTATTGAACTATCTTTAGGACAGACAGCAGATATATATCTATCGTACCTGCAGGTCATTTTGAGGGTTCCAGTCAGAGTCAAATATCACACAGGTGTCAGCAGCAGTGAGGTTGATACCCAGGCCTCCAGCCCTGGTACACAGCAGGAAGACGAATCGGTCCGAGTCGGGCTTGCTGAAGCGGTCGATGGCAGCTTGTCGTAGGTTCCCACGCACTCTGCCATCGATTCGCTCGTAAAGGTATCTGTTAAAGAAATAACATTCCTTACATTAGCACATCTCATAACTCCTCACAATACTTTCATGTTATGACAATCTTTACGCTTTTAGAGCCACCTTGGCCCTCTTACCTCTTGTTGATGAGGTAGTCCTCCAGAATGTCCAAGCAGCGCACCATCTGGGAGAAGATGAGCACCTTGTGGCCGCCGGCCTTGAGGCGAGGCAGCAGCTTGTCCAGTAGCACCAGCTTGCCGGCCGAGCGAATCAGAGCCTGCAAATGGAAGTCGGAGGCCATGGGGTCGTACACCTGCCGCAACTCCGTAACGATCTTTTCCTCCGCGCCTGGACAAGAGACACAGTTATATTATGTTATCGAACTATGCAAATGCAGTTCAGACTGCTTAGTGTGTGAAAAAATTGTTTTATTTAATATAAGACCATTTTCTAAAGTGCCACCAAATAAATAATATAACAATTACTCTAAAATGTTTTTATGAAAAAGTGCAACATTTAGATAGCAGTAAGCACAATATTTGGTAAAGTCAAAATATGTTCATATTTCTGATGCAAAATCAGTCAAAAATAGCACTTAATTACACATTTTCCCCAAAATAATTCAGCCCTTATAAATGCAAACTTCAATTACGTGCTTTTTAAATAAAATATTACTATCCCAAAATGCCCTACAAATGATTTGGAAAGCAAGCCAATGATTATATGAAACAGTTAATTTTGAGACTGAATAAAACAAACATACATGCAGACAACGAGATGCGTAATATGAAGAGTTAATAAGTTCATATTGTGATGACATACCATTGATGAGGTAGGGGTGGTTGCAGCACTTGCGTAGCTCCATCATAGTGTTGAGCAGGTTGGGGACGTTGCTGTTACTGGTCACACCTAAACTGAGGAAAGTGAAGTTCCTCTCCAGGATGGCCCGGTAATACTTCTTCTGGACATCCGTCAACTCAACCTGAGATCAAATACAGTGAAATCATTTCATTGTTGCTTTATTTGTGTCCTTCAGTTTACATCGCATGTTCATTATTTACACCTACCTCAATGATGGTTTCCTGTTTGGGCGCCAAATTCTTCTCGACATCCTCTTTGAGTCTTCTTAACATCATGGGTTTCAAGATGGCCTGCAGCTTCTGAACCTATGGGTCAAAGTAAATCATTTTCTTAGTGACAATGTCAATGATGAGTGTGTTACAATTGCGAGTTTCATGGCCAAAGTGAGTGTATATTCCACACCTGTTCTTCTGTTTTGAGGTCCCCAAAGTCTCTGAGGAATTCAGTCTCAGAGGAAAACTGAGCCGGCTCCAGGAAGTGAAGCAGGCTGAAGAGTTCCTCCACTGTGTTCTGGAGAGGAGTGCCGGTCAACAACACCTTGTGTTCCTGGGAGAAGCAACAGATAGCACATTTAGGAGATAGAGAGGGAAAGGGTAGGGCAAAAATATCAATCAGGCAGACAGGTAAGTGAATACCAAATACAAAGGAAGTATTTCAGGGAACAAAGAACTTTCTTTCTCTGCAAATTTGACCATACGTTTTGTTTCAAAATGACTCACCAGATCCAACATCTTCAAGCTGTCCAACAGCTTGCAGTTGCGGTTCTTGAGTCGGTGAGCCTCGTCGATGATCACGCAGCGCCAGGAGATCTCCCTCAACTCCGGGCAGTCGGACAGGATCATCTCAAACGTTGTGATGAGGGCGTCAAACTTGTACGCACCAGGGATCAAGTGATCCTGCAGAGAGAAGGGCCATCTTTTATTCAACATGTGTAAGAGACAAAATGCAAACAAGGGTGGAAATAGAAATCTCTCTTTACATTTATAAATATTTGTAATAGATTATTTTTGGATCTTTTTTGTTGTTGTCTGAAAGTGTAGGATTGATCAAATATTTTAGGTTATTTCAGACAAGAACGTTTCTTTGATAATTACACAAAATGTGTTGTTTTGTTTGTTTATGTGGATATATTGTGTAAATGTAGAATTGACTGATTGAGTGTGAGCCGCAGGAAGAATAGCCAGTGCCCATATTTGTGCTAATGGGGAATTTTTAACAAGTTAATTGACAATCTAATAATAGTGAGATAAATAAAATAAAAGTAATAACTCCACCTTGTCATCCTTGAAGTACATCTCGTACTGCTGGATCATCTGTCGGCTGGCCAGGCTGCCGTGGTACACGATGGCGTTCATGTCGGTCCATGTGACAAACTCCCTCTCCCAGTTGGTGATGGTGGAGAGTGGAGCGATGATCAGGAAAGGGCCGGTGACGCCGGCATCGTACTCCTCCGACAGCAGCGCGATGGACTGGATGGTCTTCCCCAGACCCATCTCGTCTGCCAGGATACAGTTCTGCCTGAGAGACAAGACACAGGGAGTCATTAGTGACGTGTTGGGAGAAGCAATTGACAAGCATTATCGCAAACCTGATTAAAGATGACAATGCATTTTTCTTGTGTTATTGATCATGTGCAGCAAACCAGTCATTATAGCAACATAAAATAAAACTTCATTTTTATATCTGGTTGAACAAAGTTTTCTGAATCTTAACTCGTTAAAGGGAAAATAATTTGTGAACAGACTTTGACAGTCTGCCAGAGCCCATACTATGTCCCATTCAGTGTTTAATTCCTGTCTGTCTGTCGTCATCTTCCTTTCTACTCTGACTCTAATGTCTTTCCTTCTCTAGCACTGTTTTCTTAATTTCTTTCATTTACTGGGGACAATTTAGCCATCCAACATTTGCTGCTCTAAATAACTTAAAATATAAATATTCAAAAAGTATTGAATGGTGGAAAAACAAATATATTTTTTGGCCACAGCTTAAAGTGACGGGACTTCTTCCTGCGTATTGATATGGCTGCACATAGTCCCTTGATCAGCGCGTCCTAAGCAACGGTCTTCTATCGGAAAAAGAGGAGACCACTGAATCTCCAAATTGACCAGTTATAATCAAGTATTCAACTAAGCTGTGTTATAACCTCTTATAAAACGGACCAGTCAAATCAAGCAATCTGATTGGTTCTTAGCTGTGATATAATGAGCGTATATCACGGGTAGATTTGTAGTTACTTTTCACAACAAGTCAGTATCCCTCCGCGTCTGAGAAAAGCTACAACCGTTACAACTTCGGGCCGAACCACGCCCCTTAACTGTGATATAATGGCCATATACCACAGCCTGTCATGAGCTATTGCTTAATTATACAATACTTTTCTATAGTTGCTACTATTGTAATTACAGCACCTTACCTGGTAATCCAATCCGAGTGTGGCATCAAAAAGCAACATCCTACAGGTGACTATGGAGTGTAGTGCTTATCTCCTCTGTGTGATAATTACCTGTTGTACCAGTTGAAGAGCAGCCAGTTGACTCCTTCTAGCTGGTACTCTCTGAGTATGTTGGAATTTTTGTACTCTCTGGTTTCCTCCAACTTTTTCCATGCACTGGCAGAGGGCCGCGCCTGAGGAGGAAGGAAAAATGAATCAAAGAGTCTATGGGAATGATACACCAATTGCTCCTGTAGGCATGTTTACAGAATTGAAGTGTATGCAAGTCACTTTGGATAGAAGCGTCAGCCAAATGACATGTAATGTGAAGTACCAAACACTTTCGCTATCTTCCCCCTGAATGCTCACCGTTCTTTTCAGGCGGGGTTGTCGGTTTAGAATTTTGCTGAATTCTTCGACCTTGCCCTCATCCACGTCCTCCTTCAGCTCCCAAGTGGCGTCTTCATAAGGCAGAGAGCACCACTTCACCAAGTAGTAGATAACAGGCTAGAGGGGAAAGCAAGAATTTATCAACCATGATCAAATATCATACTTTATAAGAGAAGGGTCATGCTTCTTAAGGGTTCAGTTCAGTAGCGCGATTTCTCAGAGAGAAGCCTGATCTCTCACCTCGCCATTGTCTTTGTCCACACTGTGGGAGACGTCCAGGATCCTGTCCACCTCCGTATAGTCTGGGTTGAAAGCCTCCTCCTCCTGAACCGAACCACAGGGTCAGTACAAAGTTCAAGCTTTAGAACTACATGCTAAAAATAAGAGCTTCCAGGGTCTGCCCCCGTCTCACCTCCTGGAAGAGGTGCCTCATCTGTGCCTGCTTGGCCTTGAACCTCTTGATCTTCTGATGGATCCTCTTATCTTTCTCCAGCTGACCCAAACTGGCCCACTCACAGTGCATGTATGAACTGAGAACAAGAGTCAGGATTTACTCATTTAGCTGTCTGCTCATGAAATAAACCAAAGTTACGGATTGAGATATTGAAACTTACTAGTTCTTGTATTTTACAAAGAATTCCTCAACGTTGGTGTACTGGCCCACACAAACCTGGAAAACAAGGAACGGTGATGGGTTTTTATGATTCTTAAAAATGGGATTCAATAATGGTATTGGAATGAAATGAAATAACACAATGCACATACTTCCTTCTTGGTTAGCCTCAAAGACAGAACTTTGTCTACAATAGCAGCATCTTCTTCACTTGGGTTTTCCTGTTAAAAAAACAAACAATTGATACCATTAAAAAAAAGGGGCCATTTTGAGAGTCTGGGACAAACTACCGGGAGGGAATTTGGGGATTTAAGCCTTTGCAGACCATTTACATGCACACAAAGCTATATAACAAACTACAGGGGGAAAGCATAATATGGCCCCTTTAAAAAGGCTTCAATTTTCTTAATATTTTAACATATATCATGAATAAAGCAAAAACCCCACCCTATGACAATCCTTTCACTTTGACGCTCACCACAAAGAACTGCATGCTGGGCTGTCCGTCGGCGTCCAGCTCCAGCTCCTGTTTGAGCTGCGCGGCTGACCCGCCGCTGATGGAGGCCACAGCTGCTGCGGTCGTAGTAACGTCTACATCCTCCTGCTCATCCTCATCGTCCGTTATCTTGATGTCCAGGTCCTCTGTGTACTTCTTCCTTTTCACCACGCGATTGGAGCGCCTCTGCTGGCCGGAAGACAAACGTGTAGTGAGCGCGATTGTAAAAGGTCAAGCAGATGAAGAGATGGGCACACCCCACTTTTCACATCAGAACAGATGTGATGATTCGTTCAGCGTCTGTGCCTAACTGTACATTTTACAGCAAATTCCTTCTCTGCAACAAACGCCTACAGCTGATCTGGAGTGTGCATCCATCTGTCATCTCTCAATCTGTCACTGTTCCACACACTAACATGTGGATTTGTGTAGTTTAATTGACTGAGACAGTAGTACAGTTTTGACATTTTCAAAAAAAGGACATCTGACACCTTAGCACCAACTTAGCAACAATAAGGAGAATTTATAAAATGAGGCTACATCTGATAAACATCTGATCTACCAGTAATAGTCTTTTGCCAGCGCATAGAACCCTTTTGTGAACCTGGAAATGTTGAGTGGCACCAACGTTCTGTTAGAAATGTATACTATGTGTCCCCAGCATTTAGAAACTGTGGCATGCTAATGTATTTTGGGTATTTGCACAATCGGCATACATTTGCGTTAATTAGCATTATAACCTATATGGACGACAGTTAAAAAATGGCTTTGCTGACTTGGACAATATTGGAGTGATTTAAGGGGTTATTGAGGATGCTGAAACCAATTCTGAAATTTGATCAATCAAAAATGGCAGTTAGAACCAGAAAGTGGTCATATTTGGCCACCCAGAGGAACGATTTTGATGAATTTCGAAGTTTTAGATGACGGTGGATCGTTTGTATGTGATCTAAATGCCCATGGGTCGCCACACGACTCATGCCATGGCCAATCAGTCCATGCGGAATATACCAGGTGTCTTTAGGGGTGCACGATATTGTTTTTTTGAAACCGATACGATAACTTCCTGCTTCTCAAGAACGATACCGATACCGTTAACCGATAATAATATATATATATTAAATGTACCTGTAGTTTTTTCCTCGTTTTAGCCCTGGGGTCGTCTCTGGCAAACTTCTCGCCTTTTTCAAAAGCCTCGTCGATAGGTAAAAGCCCTGGTGCCTTTGCAGCTAGCTTTGGATTCGCCGCTAGTTTAGACGCGCAGGCGTCTTTGTACGCTTTTACCACACCATCGTAGCGATGTCGATGTTTCAGGTGACTAATCAGGTCGGAAGTATTATAGCTCGTTGCCTTTTTCCCTCCTCGTGGAAGTTCTGCATTGCATTTGTTAATACAAATAGCAAGCGAACTACCTAACTCTGAAACTTTGAAATAGTCCCATACTACCGACGACATGTTTGTTTACTGTCCTGGCTTCACGGCCGCACACCATTTACGTCACAGCCAGGCATGAGTTAGGGAGCGCTGGATTTAAACCACTAATACCACAGCACTGGCAAAACGGGAGGAGCCGAGTGAAAAACAAGCGCCCCTCATCCCAATCCACCCACACCGCAGTATTTTTTTCTTTTTTTTTACCCAAAAGATATATTGTATATTATCGGGGCTATTAATACTTTTATCGGGTTTATCGGGATGACGTCATAATTCCAAATATCGGGCCGATAATTATCGTGCACCACTAGGTGTCTTGTTGACTAATTCATGCTAATTAGTGCGAATGCTGTGCCACAGCATTCCACTATAGTTCTTTGAATCTTCAAATCAACCAATACTTTGGCTCTCAATAACTTCAGCATACTTTCAGCTACAGAAACCATTCAAATATCAAACTATTCAGCCTTTTCAGCAATCGATGGGAAACGTTGAACTTTTTCAAAATATTTCATACTTTTTGAAATATTCAGCTTTTTAAGCTCTTTTTTTTTTAACATGGAATTCAATGGGAGGAACCTTCAAATCCTCTTTTACCTACAGATGGAGCACTGAATTTCGGACTCCAGCTTACAGCTTCCTGCCTACCACCAGCCAAAGACCAGTATAGAGGAATGTTAAGCCCTCCCACTATTTTCCAAGAGGGCGTTGCCAGATTTTCAATTTCAGGTTTTAACCAGGAGATGGCGCTTCATTCACTAATACAGAAAGACAAGTTTCATGGACTTTCAGTTGTGTTTTGAAGAGCATTTTAACACATCAATATTTTAGATCAACTAAAGTATATCTAATCTTGTAATTCAATAATATATAGTCTTTATATATTAAATAATCATAATTATAATGTAAATGTTTACATTACACTTCTTTATTTGTTATGCTCATACTTTAACCTTTACAATCGTTTGCTTTAATATGCAGTATATTTTTGTGTTTGCTTCCTCCTGCTCCCTTTCGGACACATACTGTATGATTTATTATTATTATTAATATGAAGATATTATTAAGATAAGATAAGATTTTACTTTATTGATTGAACATTTTAGTTTAGAATGTGCTGTCCCACGGTAATTCAGAAGGCTCACAGGTCACATTCCGACCATTATTTAAAACAATAGGTGCTTTCACACCTTCTACAGTTTGATTTGTATAGAGGGAGCTCTGTCAGTTTTCGAATTACCCATTTGCTTTCGGGGAGCCCTATTTTTCAGAGCACATCCTGCTACTAAATATGTCACACGCACGCTCTGTTGACTGGCGCAGCAGCGCGGATGCGATCAATTGCTATAAAAACACTCTTCTACTAATACAGACGGTGTCACTATGCCGGCGGATGTGGCCGTTGTTGAAGCCTCAGGCTCCGCATCGGCAGGCCTCTCCCTCGGTGTGGAGCTGTCAAACTCGACCCTAACGCCGCTTACAGCCGGCCAACTAAAAGTTGTTTTCCGTTCACGTTGTCATTTTTAGACTCCTTCGCTTCTTTGCTTGTGAATCCAAAAGCTGTGACGCTTGGCTGTTTTCGTTTTGCCATATTTTTTTATTACACAGCCAGAGTTAAACAAATATCAATATGAACATTTCAAATACCGCGCCGGCATCACCGCCATAATCATAGCAACGTAAGTAAGAATGCAGCGCCGCCACATACAGATTGCAACACCCAGACATATTCACAAATATAAAACAAATATTCAGAAACTGTAATGAACAATAACTATTATTTATTTCAAGAACTGTTATTTACAGAAACTCAACATTTCTAATCTGTGTGACACAAATATGCACGACTGTTTTGGGCTCCCCCTATTTATCTCAAAGTCAGCCCTCAGGGGAGCTCCCTCCCTCTTCGGGGGAGCCGAGCTCCTCCTAGCTCCTCCCCATTTCGAACAGTGTCTGTGGCTGAATGGCTAGCGATTAGGTGCGGCGCATTTGTCATAGGTGATCAGAGCTAACTGCCTGCCGTCAGATTTCATTTAAAAATAGATCTGATTTTAAGACTATTTCTGCGCTCATAAAGAATGATAAGAATAAGAATAATGCGTATTGAACTAGTTTCATTAATTAGTGAGTTTATTTAATACTAGAACCGCCAATCGGGTCAATTTGTGTGATGTGTGTTGTGTGTGTGCAATGTAACTTTTTTTCAATAAAATATTAAAGTCTCCCAGTCCCTGACTTTTCCTGAAACTGTGTTATGTAGCACCCTATGTTGTTAAAAATTGCATTCTAATAGCGGGATTTGACGGGTTTAGGTAGGCCTATACAAAAACCTCTGGCGGTTCTAGTGTTAAGGTAATTAGGTACAGTAGAAGCCCTTTTTTATCAGTAACGAATTTAGCAGTTGAACATAAAAGTCAACTAACTGAGGGTCACTTGCAATGACAGTGTTGTGTCTAACTGTAAGCTTGTCACTCAGAGTAACCTACCGTTAATTTAGCTGCTGGAGAAGAAAGATCAAGGGGGGAGGGGGGGAGAGAGCTGTGGTTGATGGGCCATTAGTTGTGTAAATACACAGCTGAGAGCTGCCATTTCATTCAGACTGTTTAAAAAACTGTAACAACGGACTATTTTTCTTAGCGGATGCATGTCAATTTAAATCAATACATACAACTATTTTTTAAATCAATACATACAACTATTTTTTAAATCAATAAAAAAAATATATAAATCCATAAAAGCATTTCAATTAATATTGGGAGTCATGTCGTTACTTTGTTGAGAATTTGGCCGTGTAATAAGCGGGATAATTTGCAGCGACTTGTTCCTTATGGGGGAAATAACACCCGTCATGTGTGTGTAGAGGTGTGTGTGGTTAAAACACTTTCATGAAGTGAAGGAATGTCCTTCTATAAAACAGCTGTGGGCAGCAGTGAGTGTCACGGACATGAATTCATAGATCAAGGCAGAATGGTGCACACACTCTCCTGTCCTGCCAGGCGACACGCCCGTTCTAAGCCGTGTCCCTCACTCCTCACATCCCAAGCATCCCCACAAGTGTATTATGTTGTTACATCGTTTCAGATGTTTTGTTTCAGTTGTGCTCTGTCTATGTTCAGTGATGCAAACTTGTCACCTTTCGGCGAAATTCGCCGTTTTGAATCCAAAATAAGTCGTTTGTGTGATTCATGTAGATCTGCAATACAAATATTTTTGGGGTATGGGGGGGGCTGGGACCCGGAGTAATCTGCGGCCGTAAGCTGTTATGTGCCATCATGACACGCATGGTGTTCTTTTTTTATATATTATAATGAAGTACGAGCTGTGTGCACGTGTCTTCCTGCCTGTCGGCTCTGCTCATGGATGTATAATAAGGCTCTGCTGCTCCCAGATGATGGTCTAGCTTCAGCAGCTACATTACCTACGGGTGCGTTCGTTAATATTAACTGTGCGTCCGGAGTCACTGTGGCACAGACTGGACCGCTGGTGAACAGCTGTTAGAACGGGCCGTTCAGGTGTTCAGAGCAGAGCTCCCTGTCGGAGCGGCAGAGCGTGATGTGAACTGAAAAGTTTTTCTGTGGCAATATTATTTAAGGAATCGTTGAGCTAGCTAGCTAGCATACATTGTCACTATCTGCTAACGTTAGCTTTAGCCTTCTATTTCTAATAGTTTTTTTCATAGGCTATAAACAGAGGTGGTATAAGTATATATATTGTACTTGAGTAAAAGTAGAAGTACTCAGATCTTGTACTTGACTAAAAGTAATAGTCCCAGAGTGTAGGAATACTCTGTTACAGTAAAAGTCCTGCATTCAAAATGTTCCTCAAGTAAAAGTAGAAAAGTATTATCATCAAAATATAGTGAAAGTAGCGACAGTAAAAGTAGTCATTGTGCAGATTGGTCCATTTCAGAATAATAGATATGATATGTTTTATAAGGATTGATCATGAAAGTGTTCTCAAAGCTGCTAAAGGTGCAGCTAGTTTGAATGACTTTGTATACTGCAGGGTAGCTTGTGGATTTACTCCAGGTGGAACTAAAGTCTGATTTAACACTTGATTATATTTCACTTAATTAATCCAGATCTGTGAAGTAACTAAAGGTATTAAATACATGTAGTGGAGTCAAAGTACACCATGTACCTCTGAACTGTAGTGGAGTAGAAGAACAAAGTAGCAAAACATTGAAATACTTAAATAAAGTACAAGTATCTCAAAATTGTGCCCAAGTATAGTACTTGTTGAGTTTATGAACTTAGTTACTTTAAACCATGTGGCTATAAAGATAGAAAGACTTAAGCCTTGCACAGAGGCCTGAAAATACATTTTCAAAATGCTCAACAGTGCTGCCAAAATTATAAACTGACTGCTACACAATTAAAATAAATGCTTTTATATATTTCTATTATGTGACTCTTTGGCGTTTCTGTTATTATTAACACTGCTGCTTTAGTTGTTCTGACTGCTAAAATCCTCTGTCATTCCGTGGGGTGGGGGAGCCGGGGGCTCGGATCCTTGTCACCTTTTTCATACCTGATGAGTTTGCATCCCTGTATGTTAAAAAGCCTCAGTCACCTTAATTCATGTAATAAAAACATCTCAGGTCAGTAACACTCAAAGCTAAATGTGCAATACCATGTTCAGCTATGTTACTATTTATAATGTTATTGTTGTTACATCAGAAGATGTACATATTGAAATGATTTCTTAACTTACAGTAGGCTATTTTTTACAATGTGTGTTGGAAGGATTTATTAAATTACAATGAATATTGTCATTGTTGAAGGCTTTTAGAGAAGGGTGAACTATAAGCCTGAATTACATAAAATGTTATACCTAAAAACATAAAAGCCACAATAAATAAGTCACAATTATTGTAGTTATTTTTACCTCCCGTATTGCTTTCAACCCACCAGCTTTTATGGTGTTGTTACGTCACTAACTGTAAGCTTGTCACATACAGTCTATGGTCACTCAGAGTAACCTACTGTTAATTTAGCTGCTGGAGAAGAAAGATCAGGGGGGGAGGGGGGGAGAGAGCTGTGGTTGATGGGCCATTAGTTGTGTAAATACACAGCTGAGAGCTGCCGTTTCATTCAGACTGTTTAAAAAACTGTAACAACGGACTATTTTTCTTAGCGGATGCATGTGAATTTAAATCAATACATACAACTATTTTTTAAATCAATAAAAACATTTTCTAAATCCATAAAAGCATTTCAATTAATATTGGGAGTCATGTCGTTACTTTGTTGAGAATGTGGCCATGTAATAAGCGGGATAATTTGCAGCGACTTGTTCTTTATGGGGAAAATAACACCCTTCATCCAGATGAGGATCCCTCCGCTACACTTTGGGATCCTGATCGACCGACGAAACTCCATTAAAATATACATATTTTTGGTGAATTACTGAGTTTAGGCACGTTAATAACGTTTTAATGAAGTTGAATACAGTATATTCATATGTGTCAGTGATTTCATGTCAATTCGGCGAACATAAACATAAATGATCGTGGTGAAGATGATGATTAAATAAAAAATCGAGAGCCGGGCTGCATTTCCTCCCGTTCGTTTTTTCCGAATAACAAAATTATTTTGTTAAATAACAACATGTTGATGTTTTGTAAATGATTACATGTCTCTTATTTAGCACAGTAGTATGATATCCGTGACATATGGATCTTAACAAAGTTCCGCTGTACATCCAGCATACTGTATCTGACTTTATTTCACATGAGCTCCAGTGTGGAACCCCACTGCACCTCCTGGTGGATCAATGATCCATTGCAGCTGGCTTCATTATAAATACATTTATCTATCACGGGGGCGGTCTCAAGTCAAGCTGGAGGTTTTCCCTTGAGCGAGGGCAGATCACGTACCAATCACGGCCCTCGCGTTTCAAACTGTCCGAAATGAATCGCTCCATCTGTACACCTTGCGCCAAATGCTTCTCCTTCCACATACTTTCAGCTAGACACTTCATTCCAACTTTAAAATGATCACATTTTTCATATCTTTTACACTTTGAGATATTTAACTTAGTTTGGAGCTTGGTAAAGAGGCTTTCTTCAGATTTTAACGTTAGTGTGTATTGGGCAGCTCGTTAAGTCTAGAGTGCTTTGATCTCAAAACAGAGTGGAGGACAGCTTGAAATTCGGCCACATTTTTTTTTTTAAACCTGCCATAATTGCCATACTGATATTCTGAACAATCTGTGCTCTTGTATTAGCTGTAAAGTGTCTCTACTTTAGGCTATTTGTATTATATGTACAGAACTTTGGCTCGACCAAAAATCGTTTATAAATGTGCTATATAAATAAAACTTGATTTGATTTGATAATTCCCAAACCCTACACTCCCCAGACATCATCTTTCATGAAAAGCTTAGGAAAACCTCTCCTAGGTTGGAAAAAAAAAAGAATTAAGAACAAATATTAAACAAAATGCCTCTTGAGGGCATGAAGAGACAAAAACTTATAGACTTCCCAATAGACTCCCATGTAAAAAATGTCCGGATCTTTCTTCAGAACAGAGAGAAGTGAACTTTAAACAAACTGCTCCCATCTCCACATTTTAAACACAAAAACAAAAGAACAAACATATATCAGTTCATTGGGGTTCCCTGATGCTCTGACAAACACACTGGACTTTAACAGACTGTCTCAGCCTATTCTTTTCTGTCTGATGGAGACTTCATACTGACTTCAACATGTTCCACATATTTTAGACATTATTGGTGACCTATGGTTTTAGTCGAAAAGTTTGCAGTCAAAATATTCTGCTGCTTTCCCAAGCCTTTTTACTTTTTTTTCTCATCTTAATACACATTCATTCACGACTTAAATCTGATACTTAACTCCTTCAGCCTACTTTCAGCTATAAACCATTCAACCATTACATTATTCAGCTATTTCAGGACATTTTTTTAAACCTTTTATTTTAAATATTAAGCTTCTTCACTATTTTTCCTACTCTTCCAGTTTAACATTTCACTTTCAAGTTTTCAAAAAAGCCATTGCAGTGCATTTGAGCTGGAACAATTTTGATTCAAATCATTTCACTTTTCTGCATTTCTCCGCTAAGTTCAGCAACGCACTTACTAAAAGCAGCTAATAACATATTCAACTTTTTCAGCTAAATTCAGCCACAAATGTTCACAGTTTACAGCATTCGCACGCATTTTCTGAAGGAAATGCCTTTTGTGCCAATTGACAGAAGATTGTGCAAATTAGCATTCAGTCGATTATAAATGCTTGAGACCAGTATTAAACATTTCTAACATATAATAATTATAATAAGATCTAGACTAAAACGGTTGCAAAATGAACACTGCTTCCAGCTAGAAAAGTTGATAATATCATCCCTAATCTCCCTTTTTGCCATGTGGCTTTGTATGAGTTTGTACCGTAATGAGGTCATCATCCAGCGTAGTAGGTGAGGCAGGACTCAACTCCCCATCAGAGTGGTCTGAGGACCCAGTCCGCTTCCTTTTCTTTGCTCCCACTAGAGTAATAGTGCTGCGGGAAGGGAAAGGTGGCAGGGAAGAGCAAAGATCAAATTAAGGCGAGACACGGCAGGCAAAAACATCGCTTTTCAAGCACTGGTCAATTTTGAGATTTTGTGCTATTTTGATTCTATAACATGTTTTCTTTCAGGCTTTTGGAAGGAAAACGTACAAAATACACATTTAAGTGTTTATTTGACAATAGTTTGTCTATTTGCGTCAGTATATTTCTCTCTAAATTCACCAAAAGTTAGCTTTCTAACGTAACATAAAGTACCGCGACCGCTGTGTGCACCATGTCAACAGAGATATCGTTGGAAAGCTCTGTCTCTCCTGCACAATCTCATCGGATCCAAATATGGTCATTTCCTTTGTATCAGCGACCAATCGGGAAAGCACAAAGGGGTCTTAAACCAAGAAACGAAATCTCATTGGCTGGTGTCAATTTCAGACAACGTGATTCGTTCAGATGCGTCACGTGGTGTGCTAAAACACTTCCTGGTTAGCTTTCCGCTAGAAATTGAAATCTCAAAATGGCAAAAGAACGGCGAAAAAAAAGTTTACAGAGAAGACGACAACAATTATCCCTTGCACGAAGCAAGATTATACAAAAAACAAATGACCCCGAACATGAAATACCTTCACGGAGTGCGTCGAGGCGCAAGCTGTCATCCAGAGAACAGGAGGGCTTAGCTAGCGCCTCGCTGCAATCTTTAAAGGTCGTTTTCTCCAAATGAGTTTTTTTCCTACTCTGAGTTCGAAATTTCAACTTCAGTAGCACGTAGACACACCAAACCTTCCAGTTATATTCTTATCAATATTATGAAGGCTTTTAAAAAAGGGTTTGTTCATATATCATTCATAGCCTTAATTATACAACATTGTATATCTAAAAACATGGCAAAAATTGATATTTTAGGGCTGTTGACAGTATTTTCTGATTTATGGAGTGATAAAAAGAGATATCCAAAATCCCTTCTGTAAAAGCCTTAGATACTAATATGACTACAAAATGAAACAAGAATTTTGAACCTGGCTTTATCCAAAGTTCAGATTTCGATTCCTGAAATGTGTTAAAATATGCACATATTTGATGACATAATGAGTAATTTGCATATTTAAACATGCTATTTCAGAAAACTTGTAATACAAAAGACAATTGCCTTATTGTAAGTAATTAACTGGAGAAATTTCTAGCTGATACCTTTAAGTTAAAAAAATTACCGTATTCACCTGGGGTGTCTCGCCTTAAGCAGCGAAAAGTAACTAACAGTGTCTTCCTTTCCAAACACATATAACTTGCATCCATGTTATTCTCTCCCTCACAAACATATCACTTACTTTGTCTTAGTCTTGCTTTTGCTCTTATTCCCAGACCCAGGTATCACTGTGCCTCCAGGCGCTCCTGTTGCTCCTCCTTGCGTCTTCGCTTTGCCCTTTTTGTCCCCTCCTGAGCTTTTGGGCGTTGCTCCTCCAGCTACAGGACTTTTCTTCTTGCTACCTCCTCCGCCACTCTTTTTCTTTGCAGTAGACACCACGGTGACGGTGCCCCCCAACTCTGGGGAGGTCTGCGTGGCCGGGAGCTCGTCCTGGTTCAGGACTCTGGGCAGGTTCTTCTCGCCGCGCGCCTTCGCCCGGGCTATAGCTTCAGCCACGATGCGGTTTGCTTTCTCCTGCTTGCACAGGATCTCCACTCGCCGCACAGAGGTCGGCTCTCCAGGAGCCTTTGTGATGCGGATGGCCTGGGACGGCGTGGTGGTCGTGTTGGAGGGGCCTGCTGCCGACGTGTTGATGACCTTCACCACGGAGACGGTGCCGCCGAGCGAGGTTGTCGCGCTTGTCTGTGTGAAAGAGAATATTTTAGGGGGCGGAACTTTTTTCATGACTTTTTGGGCTTAGGTTAAAATGGCAGCATGATTTGGAAAGAACAGTTAATGCCATTATGTTGACTGTTATAGACAAGTTTACGCGCCAAAACACGGGTAGCGCCATGACACTACACAAATGCACTTCATTTCCGCCGGAAGTCTTTTGCACAGCGTCTGTCGGTGTAAACCGATGTAAACAGTCAGACGGGCACTGGTGTAAACACAGCGATTTCGATGCTAACAGTGATGCTAGCTTGGGAACACGATTCTACTTCTTTGACTGGAGATGGCGTTACTCTCCCCCACCCGAATTCAGTGCAAAACTGGGAGGATAACATGACGACGTGGCCCAGCATAAAACCAAAATAAACTGCCTTATTTAGGTCATGCCCACAGGAGCCAACAGTTGTCTGTTGTTTACATAATGCACAATTTACATGATCTCTTTATGCTGTGCAATATATCATATGTGCCTGTACTGTTTGAGTGAAAATAAAGTTTGATGTAATTTAATTTCATTATTGCACTGTTATTGCATTATTGCATTTCATATGTTCCTTAGAGTGCTACAATTTCTTTTAACACAGTTCATCATTCATATTAAGCTCATACTGTACATAAATAACACTGAATTAATTAATTGTTGAGAGGAAACTAAAGAAATGGCTTCAACAAGAAAGATCACATGTTTAATCCTAACAGGTATTACAAATTAAAATATAAAAGCAGCCCACACAATTACATCACTATGAAAATATTCATATATAATATTAAAAAATACAATGCATGCAGTATTTGTTGTGTTTATCTGTATTTAATGAACAACATGGCTGGGTGCTGGGTGCTGGTTTGTGGTCGTAGCACTCTCTATCTAACCACTCGTTCAGGTGCTTTCTCGAGTGATTGCAACCAACTACCGCACACGTAGTTCCCGAACCACTTTTCTTCATGTTGTAATTGTTATATCCTCTTTGTCTCTGCGATATCAGTGCTTTGTCGGCACAACGGAGCTAGCTAGCAAAACAAACCCAGTCCGCCAAAACGGAAGTGCATTGCATCGAAGGGAGGAGTTCAGGATGTAGAGCGGAAACGGCTCAATAACTTGTGTATTGGGACTGCGTTAAGATTTGCGATATTTAGGGAACGGATCACATTTGAAATGAATTATTCACCTCATCATTAAAAAATATAAATGATCATGGTGTGATTTCCTAAGAGGTTTTAAAATGTAGATTAATTGTGCAGCCCTATTTGTAAACATGTTAAATTCCTTGTTATTGTGTGGTCTCTGTTCAGACGTCAGGTCTCTCTCGCAAAAGAGATCTTAATCCGAATGAGACTTGTTGATGAAATAAAATAAAATGAACCACTATACGCCACAAATTAATCCTTAAGCCCCCCCTCTTTATAATAGTGTATACGTTTGTTAAATACAGAGAGGCCTATGCACATGTTAAGGTCTACCTGTGGCTGCAGAAGCATTTTGAGCGGCACTGCAACTCTCTGTCCTCCTTGGCCCTGCGTGATCTGCAGCACCTGTGGGCCGCCGGGAGTTCCCGTTCCTGAGACCAGCTGGTACTGTGGGAGAGAAAGAAGAGAGGTGTCAAGACACAGACCCATTTGAAAAACTTTTTTTTAAAAAGCCTATGTCAAGTTAGATGTCACAAGTAGATAGATACATCTATCATAAGATACAGATAAAGTAAATATCCAGAACATTTGGCAAGATTATAAAAAACATATTTGGGAAATCTGCCTGTATGTCTGCTTAGTAGTTTCAATTTCATCTTTCTAGAAGCAGTATTAGTTGAGGCTGGACAGTTATTAAGTAGTGCCTATTCCAACAGGTTTTCTTGACTTCTATACTTTGTGCTAAGATGGACTATACATAGCATCAATTTGACACTACGGTTAGAAAGAGTCACATTCCAGATGTTTTACCTGAACATGTCAGAAATCTGTTAAACTTCCTAATGTTTTTGTCTTTATCTCCAGTTTTTTCAAAGAGGGGAACACACCCGTGGTCCATTTACGGGTGTGTTCCCCCTCTTTCTCCACATCTCTCCAAAAAAGGCACTAGTGGCCAAAAACATATCTTCAATTATATATATATATATATTTTCTCTGGCTGGATAGAAGACTTTCAACACCCCCTTTAAAAATTGCATCAATGGAAAATAACTTGCAGCTTGCATGAAGGCAGCTCTTCACACGGTTGTAAAAGACAGCATCAGAGCTCTGAGTATTGTGTTATCACCGCATTGAAAACATCACTCAAAAACTTCTGTTTTTGTTTATCTCTTTTTGTATTTTTTGTCTTTGTTTTTTGTGGTTTTTTATTCTCCGTCAAAGCGTCTTTGAGTTTCTGGAAAAGCGCTATACAAGTCTCATGTATTATTAGTATTATCAACAAGGGAACAAAAAACAACAACAACAAAGATATTGTATGAAAACACTCATTTGATTACACAAGCAGGTACTTCCAAATTATCTCACACTTCTTCCTCACCTTAATTCCTCCTTGCTGGTTGGGCTGCTGCTGCACCTGCAGCTGAATGGTGAGGACTTTGGGCTGGCCTCCAGCCTGGCCTGCAGCCCGGGCCTGGGTCAGGGCCGCTAGCTGGCTTCCCTGAAGCACCAGTTTGCCCCCGGGGAGCTGCCCCAGCACCAGTCTAGTCCCCCCCTGCTGGACCTGTGTGATCTGCTGCTGGCCTTGACCCGCTCCCATTCCCTGGGATGGCTGCTGGAGAACCAGGGTGATCCTCTTCTGTTCGCCACCCTAGAAACAGATACACAGGATGAGAATCAGGGGGAAAAACTGGCCTACAAATCCAAGAGTCGCATGCTGTAGTCAGCATGAGAAGGAGAGGTGGTGCTTACCTGCATTTGGGCCTGCATGGCTGGCTGCAGCTGCACCTGGCCTTGGGAGTTTACTTGGACTGTCTGGCCCTGCGTCTGCTGGGGCATGGTGGTCAGCACCATCTGTTTCACTGGCCCGTTAGGAGACTGCAGCAGCCTCTGCACCCCCGCAGTGCCCACCTTGACTTGAGCCTGTCCCTGGCCCGCCTGATTCAAAACTGTCCCGCCCTGCAGTATGTTCATGCCAGGTTTAAATTGAGTGCCGGACAACACACGGATGACCTTTCCAGTGGTCTGCCCTGTGGCTCCTGAAACAGTCTGCAGCACCTGGGCTTGACCCTGTGGCCCTTTGAGAATGACAATTTTGCCACCGGCCTGCTGTGTGATGGCAGCTAACTGCTGCGGAGTGAGCTGGTGAGTTATCTGCGTGAGCTGCTGCGTGTTGGCAGTGGTGGTGATGACCGGGGAGCTGGAAACAGTCAGAGGTGAGCGCAGCAGGACCGTGCTACTGGTGGCCACGTTGGTGCTGCTGACAATGGGTATGGTGGTCTGGGTCTGGATCTGAGGTACAGTTTCTACCACGGCAGGAGCAGGGACTACAGTGGGAGCTGCAGATATGGAAATAGTCTGAGCAGTCGCCACCGGCTGCTGTGTGAGGACTTGAACGGGGGCGGGGTCCAGGTTGGAAGGAGCTGCTACAGAAACACAGAGGCCCGTGTTGTCCATGAGATCAGCCTCGGTTGGTGGGTCCACTTGGCCCAAAGCCAGCTTAAGAGCCTCCTCTACGGGGTCCGAGGAGCCCTGAGTGAATGAACCGTCCGGCAGGGCATCAAGGTTAAACAGAGGGGTGTCCTCAAAGAGGTCCATGATGGGGTCTGCCATGTTGCCCTCTCCACACAGGGAGACGGGTGGAGCGGGAAAAGACTCCGAAGAAGGAAGATCAATAGTCGCAGTCCAGTTCTTCTCAACTTTTAGGTAAAAAGCTGGGAAAAGAGGAGAAACGCTTGTTACTGCAGCACGAATAAATAACGTTGACATTTGTTAAAGGAATTATGATCATACAACCCAAACCTGCATAGAACAATATACATTTGGTGGGACTCATTCAATGGATACTTAGAACATACGTGTTAAAATAAACAAAGATAACAAGCAGACGACGGAGACATTGAAAATTAGGCCTTAGTTGAAAAAATACAATCCTTTAACTTCTGATTCTTGTGTCATTTTCAGCTACAACGTGGTTATTTTTTTGTTGATAATCAACAGCAATCATTTTAAGTTTTGAATGCACAGGACGAATGTATTGTACAATAAATAAGACAACTTTTATAAGAACGGACTTGCAAGTTTACTGTATATTAAATGCCTCACACATACCACTTTTGTATCCAACAATTCGGAAGAAAAACTTATTCTGGATGACATAACGCCTAAAAAACAAATGCCTCACTCAAATGTTTTAGAAAATAACACCAAACTCATGATCAACTTGTTCAGAAAACGCTATCAATGGGATATAAGAGGCTTACTAAAACATGTTCAGGCAGTTTTAATGTTAATATAGAAGGCTACACAATGTAGGGGATATTCTGTGAATGAAAATAGTTGGAAGTGAGGTGAGAAGAGGAGGGTACTGATGCTAGAGCGGCAGGATGCTTTCCTCTGGTCGGATTGCAGCCTTTCTCACAAACCCCGTCGGTTAGCATTAGCTTGTACCACGACCAAGATGTGGCTATTACAAAAGCGTGCGTGGCACCGAAACGTTTCCAGGGTTATAAACATGATATATTGTATGTTTGGTTCCATCTCCTTGCTTCTCTGTCATTTACTACCAACCATTCAGTCTACCGGACTCCTTCAATCTCATCAACAAACCGGACCAAACCAAAGCAACGTGCCACAATAACCATTGCCCGTCAACGTTCAGACACGGGTTAGGCCGCAATACTGTTTCGGTTGGTCTGCGTCTATTTTTCGGCACAAATACATGACAATAACCATTATATCCACTGCCCCAACTCTCACAGTAATAATTTCGGGGTGCTAAATTTACCTTTGCATCGACACACATGGCTTTCTCCGTCTCACAACACTGTACGATTACAGGAAACGGCCAGGGAAGAGCAGGAACTAACATTCTTGCCAGAGAAAGCGTAGAATGCGTGCCCCTCGTACGGTTCTAGGAGCTGATTGGTCTGTGTTCTCCCGAGCCGGCAGCATACAGCTATTTCATTGGAGTCAGTGGCCATCCGTCATCAGCGCGGCCACTTTTGGGCGGGATGAGAGCCATAGTTAGGATGAGACAACAATAAATGCGGCCTAGCTGGGATCATTGGCTAAGTGATCTTCAATGTTGGTGTTTTACTGCTGTGGGTGCTCACGTTAGAAAGCGTTAAACATTTAGAGCTGACTGAAGAGAAATACACGGTGTTTTAATCACATTAAATGGTTACTGAACTGTACAACACAGTAGGCCTGTTTCTGAATGACACTGTTGTTGTTTTTCTGATGGTTTTATGACATTTGCTTCAGCTCAGGAATTATCCTAATGGCGGGATATAACCTTAGTACTTTATGAAAATATATACTTCCAGACCTTGTGGGCACCTTGGCGGATTTTTTTCTTTATAATAAAATGTTGAGGTATCAATAATAGCTTTCTGCTAGGTACCAATGGGATGATTGGTAAGCCTCCATCATTGATTCAGGTCTGTATGATCAAGGTTTTGGCGCCCTCAAGTGTTACAGGCTGAAACATGATTTCAGGCTCTATAAAGAATGGTCGTCAGATTATCGTTGGAGGCACATGGGAAGACTCTATTAACCACCCAGCCCGCTCCTTTCTTCCTTTTGTGGGTTATGCATGGGCACAGGCACATCATGTTTATTTAATCTGAAGCATGCGCCCCATGTAGGCTAAGTAGGCTACAAAATTACAAGTAGCCTAATAATTAAACTCTCAAAATTATAAATTGGCACCTTGCTTAATGACAGGCCTTAAAAATCAGGCCCACACGTGAAGGCTCTCATGAGGATATTGATTTGTACACCAGGGTCTTTATTACCTAACCCCTTTTGCCTTCAGAATTGAATTGTATGTTTTACTGCTGGAAGTAGCCATTAGAAGATAGTTACAGTGTGGTTATAAAGGGAGCTGCATGGTCCTCAACAATGCCGAGGTGGCATTTAAATTAAGCTGAAGCTGTTGTCGTCTAACATCAACAAGGCCATTCCAGAGAACTGCCAATGACTGGATATTTGCTCTTTAAACATTCTTCTGAAAACTTCAGCCAGCTATGCATATAAATTCCAGTAGGCCTACATCAGCAGTTTCTGAAATACTCAAACAAGTCTTTGTGGCACCAATCGCTATGCATAATTTAAAGTCTTTTAAATCAACTTTTTTTTACCAATTCCGATGCTTTGTTTGAACTAGCAAATGGCCTTCACCATGTCTACACGCCTTAATTCATTGAGTGGCTGCCATATATTGTTGTGTTAACTAGCAGTTAAATACCGGATTAAGTTAAAATATTTGAGGTGTAGCATTAATAACAATTCATTATATTACCAAAAAACAAGCAGCAGGTCCTTCTAGGTCTGGGGCATCCGAGCAAGTCATCAGTTTTGCGCCGTTGAAAATCTGGCATTTAGTTTATTTTTAAATGATACTTAACATTGCTGTCCTTCTCAGTTTACAATGAAATAGGCTATGATATATGATACCACAAAAAAATGTAAACGATAGCAAGAGGCCTAATATTTCAGCATTCTATGGTCAAGTTTGATTCTGCAATAGGGCCAACAGGCAGAGATGGTCATGAACCAGGGAAGCATAAGTGACTTAATGTGACAGCCCACCACACTTTATCCATGGCAGCCCTGTGAGAAGAGCCTGCCGGATCGCCAAGGCCTCCATCTGTCTGCGGCACTGCGAGGAGTATCCGCTATCCTCCACACTCACACTCTGCCCCATGCGGGTCTGCTCCATCCACGCCAACGCTGACTCTGCTGGTGGGAGCTATATTTACAAACAGCTGCCGTGGCACACAGTGGGTAGAGTACCATGAGAGGAAGGAGGAATACTGACACACAATTAGTAAATCAGTTATTTATTTGTGTTCGTCTACAAATGTTTTCGTTGACTCTGGCAAAAAATGTGTGTATAGCAATTTCTGACAATGCACCACATAAAAGCAACATACTGAGCCAATATTATAGGATTTTATTTCAATATGTTCTCTTTAAAATAAATATAAATGGACATTTTGCAGGAGACTAACAGGCATATAGAGGAGCATCAGTCATAAAACACAACATAGCAAAGGGCACATTTCTAAGCTAGACAGTATGCCATGTGGAGCACAGCAATGTTGCAAACACTTATAAAATAAAATGTAATTAGAGAAGCCCACTTTGCGCGTTGGCTATTTTATAATTGAATCTCTTATAACCGAACAAATATGTATACACAGAAACAATGCAATTGTTTTTGCATAAAACACATATTTCCGAGAGTTTCACATTGAAGCCTTCCATTTCTTCAATCCATTTTTTTTTTCTACTTCTTTCTCACAACTGTGACCTCCAATTCCCTTTCCATCACCTTCCTCACAGGGGGAACACCAGAAACCCGGAGAAAGTGGAGTACTTCCAGCCTCCCATCAGGTTTCCCCTCTCCAATCTGAGATAAACCTTGTCCCCCTTCTCCATTATCACCAGGCCGGCGTTAGTGGCGGCTTCTCTGGTCACATCCTGGTCACCAGCGAACGCTGAAATCATAGGCCAGCCGTTCAACATCAAGCTGACCTGAGAGAGAAAACGAAGGGATTATGGAGTGCATGTTGGTTCAATGCAATAAAACAAAAATCATCATAGTTGAGGTTTCTACCTGAATAGTTTGTCTATTGTAGGCCTTTACAACATGGAAGTTGAAGCTGTACACGCCCCTTCTTGGCGCCAGGAACACACTGCTCTCCTGGTCAAAATGATTGCCCACGTTCACCAAAATCTGATGCAACAGCAAGGGAGGGTGGAAAAAGGGGCACGGCACTTGTGTCATTATGTTCTTCCACGCAGTTAGATGTCAGGCCACACCCAGATACTGAGTCATTTTTTTTCCTACAATTCCATCGCAACAGCAAAGCTCAACATTTACATGAAAATGCTGGCAGGTCGGCACTGTGAGTCTGAACGTTTGTTGTTTACCTCTAACTTATTTTTAACATGGCATTGTAATTATCTTGTTTTTTTTCTCCAAAACTTCACATGAAAACGTTTTCCAAGTACTTAGCAGATGACCAAGTAATTGTTTTGCAAGTCACAAGTAGGTATTTCCACTCTGTCAAACATCCCTTTTGTGTTTTGAGTCATGATGCACGTTTGGAAAACTCTAATTTGTTTTTTGGCTACCACATATTTTTTGAATGCAAATGAAATTGTCTTTTGTTTATTTATTTCCAACTGTCACTCAGTAACGTTACATTACTTCTTTGTGAACTACTGCAACTTGATTGAATGCTGTCGGATTGGTTTGAAGAAGAGGATTTAGAGAATTTAGTGTTGATTTACTGAGAGTAAATAGCTTTAACATTGGAGCAAAAATGCTTATTTAGCTTGTGTTTATTATTTCATTTATCATTATTTATTTACACCATGTTTATTTGTAATTGGTTATCACTTCCGGCATTTGTCTCATGGTTGATTGTATTTAACGCACCTGTTGTATGTTGGGATCTGTTGAAAGACAGAGGGAAAACTAGGTTCAGACAATTACTCTCCACTGTATGGTCCCACTTTAGTTGTTGTTTGTTGAATTGTTTTACTTTAACTTAGTACAAACTTCTATTTGAAAAGGGTCACAGTGAAGAGCCCAGTCTAAGCCTCTGAGCAACTAAATTCATTGAGAATGTTGTCCCTAAACAAGGGCAATTGATTTGTTGGTTAGGGATTTTTTAAATCTTTGGACTTGGGGAAAGTATCAATTCCAAGTTTAAACACAAGTCATTCATACATTTCTTATTCAAAGTTGAGTTGCAGGTCTGTTTTGATTTTGTCGATTTGTGGCTTGAATCTGACTTGAATCTACGTCATGTGACTTGATTCCACACCTCTGGGTAATTTGTCCTCTCATCGTCAATGGGCTTTATTTGACCTGGAAAATAACAAGCATTCTGTTATCTAAATACAAAATACTCACATTATCAAAGTAGATGATCATGGTGCGGTTGCTCATGTCTGTGGGCTCGTGGTTGGTCTGGCGGCTGGCGGAGAAGGCCACCCTCCCGGAGCCGGAGCGCACCGACATGCCCAGGGCGTTCCCGGAGGGCTCGGATGAAGGAGTGGAGTCGCACACCACCAGGCACTTCCCCTCCAGGATGATGGGCTCTGTGTCATTCTGACCCCTGGACTCCTTCGGCCCCCACAACAGCAACACCCCCAACAGCATGGAGAGGTCAAAGGGGACCGACCTGCTGTGCATGACTGAACCTGGCGTGTTTACTCCAATATCTCCAATTGATTCTACTGTAGGGATGTGTCAAACACAACTTGGAATGAAAACAAACATGCTACAGTGAAAGAAAAAGTGTGTGGTAAAATGTTCCAAAGTTTAACCTCTTATGTAATTTTGTCTGAAGTACATTAATATGCACCTACGCAGCAGTAGAAGCAGCGGATGTGTCTCACAAACAAATTATATTCAGGAAAAAATATTTAGAATTCCTCCCTGGCCATAGCCGTCAATCACTCCCTTTCTGTCTTGTCTTCTGAGTTTACTTGTTTGCCCACCAGAAATCCCAATTGTGTTCAGTGTCCTACGTGCTGTGTCAGCAGGGGCCAGAATGACAATCACAACAAAATTCTTGAATCTGTATTTTCAAGTTGATTTCTTTGGCAAAAAGAAAACCTGACAAGAAGGCAGAAGATATGTAGCTGAGAAAAAGGAAAAAAGGTTTGCAAAGTGAGAAAAGATCCAAGTTCAGACTTGAACTGATGGAGATGGAGAGGGAGTGAAGGATGGTGGGGGATTGAAAGATGCTGATGATGAGAGATGAGGAAAAAAAACAGATGAGGTAAGATTTTGGAGAGGTGACAAGCAAAGGATGTAGGACCCAGAAGGGAGTGCGAAATAGAGAGGGTGTGGGGGAACAACTCCACTGAGTGACCATCTGTCTTTTACACGTATCCCCCCCCCCCCTCCTCCATCCAACGCTGCTCAACACAAATTCCCTCGCACAACATACATACTCTTGTTCTCGCTTGTGCTTTTGTTTCACACTTACAGACACAAATATAGGAGCTATACATAAAAAAAAAATGGCACTGTTGATTAACTCGTAGAAATGTGACATTTTATACAGGATAAGTTTAAAACAGTACATTTTTAAATCATTTATCGTTGACTAAGACGTGTGAAAACATCTCCTTCATAGCTTTAATGAAATTGTTGTCATCGCACACAAATATATACAGTTTTCTAGACTGATAAGATTCATATTATTGCAATATTATAAACTATTCAACTTAAAACAAGTGTTCTAAAATGACCCGGATATTTCTTTATAGTACTATCCCTAAGTGAATAGAAAATAGATGATCACCTGTTTCCTTCCGAATATTCTTGTATTCCACACCAGGTGAAAAACAGTTGTTATATGGTAAAAAAATCCACGTTCTCTGGCTCCTCTAACATATTATCTCTCAGCACGGCAGTCAGTGTGATCGTAACCAAGCCACAGTATGCTCTGTTCCCTCTCTCTATCTCTCTATCCTTGTCTTTCTCTCAGCCAACCCCCCCCTTTCCTTCTGCTTCTTTCTCACCCTCCTCTATGTTACATCCACCCACTCACCTTTACAGTGAAATAAAGAAAAATTGCAAAATAATTGGGGAGGTGAGCTGCTTCAAACAGCCAACTTTGCGAGTCAGTGGCAGTTGATTTTCTTTTTCTTTTTCAAATAATTGATTCCTTCCGGTTTTTCAATTGGAGTTGGAAGGGTTTAAATGCTCTTTCTTTCACCTGTGGAGTGGAAAATCTTTACACCTCCTATGCTTCATGCAGCTAGGGAGCATGTATTATGAGACTGGGTTAACATAGCATACATTTCTCTGTGAGGATATTCGTTCCTTTTACATACAGACATGTAATAGCTGAAAATATTTGTGTCATTTGTTATTTTATAAAAGGAGCTTTCAGTCAGAACTGAGGAAGATGCTTAAGAATGGATGGAAAGCATTTCAAAACATCTTACAACCTTCTTCATACAGTTGTTATATCTAAACCAATCCAACCAGACCAGTCATCTGCAGTTTTGATCGCTGTAGAATGAAAAGCACACAACAATCTTGCAATTTGGTTTCCAAAACCTATTAGAGTCTTTTCAAAGGAGCCTCTTCAGTTTCTTTCCTGTTACGATGCATTGAATGTTCCATTCTCAAATATCTCTGATATTTCAATATCAATATCACCTGATCGAGGAAATATCGTTCTGTTCTTTGTAAAGACGGGCACAGGCTGAGATGTAAGGGGAGAGAAAAATTAGAGAGGTTCAAAGTTCCAGTTAGCTTCCAGAAATAAATCAGCAGCGCTTTGTCTTGGCATGGCTTTGTCTAACTTAAACCAGCATGGTACCAGTCAGCGTGTTTTCTCCGTCCCCCTTTGTTTTTTTTTCCGCCTCAGACTTTGAGGATGGTGATGTGACTGTTGAGCTCAGCTTTGTAGAGTCCAAAGCCCAAGCACACGGGCTCAGTGAACGTGGTGGAGAACGTGTGGAGGTGGGTCAGGTGGTTGGATGATTTCACCTCGGAGAAGGTGATGGTGCCCGCTCCGTAGTCCACGGTGACGGAAACACGGTTGCCCGTCATTTGGTACGTAAGGCGGGTCTTCCTGCGATTGTGCCAAGCAGCCAACTTCCTGTCGTGCTGCTGCGTCAAACTCCATGACACCTAGACGTTTAACAACCACCTTTTAAATCCAGGAATATGTCCTTTTGGTTAAAACTACAGCTGAAACAATGGATTGTTTTCAGAAAATCAAGTACCAACAATGTTTAGGGTTTGATTCAACAGAAAGTCAGCTTGAATTTAAGATGGATGATTGTGATGATGTGTGTTAATTGTATGATGTGCTGTATGTTGTCTTATGTGCCGGAGCTAAAGACACATTTCCATTTTATTCAAATGTAATACTAAAGTAATCTGAATCTGAATCTATTAGTAAAGACTAAAGATCTTCTCTGTTTTCTGTGAACGTACCTTTATGTGTAAGACTGTTTGTCAGAGAACACAAGCAATTTGAATTGTACACTGGGAGATTTCTATTGGAATTTCTGTATTATAAATGGTGAATGGACTGCATTTATATAGCGATTTCCACTCTTTGCAACCCCTTAAAGAACTTTACATAAGTCAAGGATACATTAACACAATGGTTGTGGGGGCTGGGAATGGAAGCACTGACCTACCAAATGGTAGACAACTACCCTACCATCAGCCAGAGCCATTTCTGATCATATTTTATAGACCAAAGCTTCAACACTGAAAATATGATGTGACATATATCAAATATGAATGGCTAAATGCTCTAAATTGAACAAACACCCTTAGCATATGTACCTTATTGTTCCCAAAGGCGTTACCGTCTTTGCCTTTCCGCCGAATACTTCTATAGCTGACGCCAATGTCCCAGAATCCCTCAGCTTCCAGCTCCCAGTAGTGAGTCCCAGAGACGATGGTCTGGGCGGTGAGGACCTGCGGCCAGTGGTCGAAACGTTCGAGGTGAGCAGGGTGGGGTTGGCGGTTTCGTACCCGCGTCACGGAGCGAAGGTCATCAGAGATGCTCAACAGAGGATGGGCTGTGTAAGTGTCCAGAGTCAAACGACTGGTCACTGTATGAGAGAAGAATAACATACGAAGCAAAGCAAGGAGAGAGTTAGAGGCAGCCGTCATGCTCGGCTACCCTAAAGGCTGTACGTTTTTTTAATAAATAAATATGAGGACAAATCTTCAAATCTAGCTCTTGGTAAAAAAGTAATAAAAACAATTTTCCAAAGATATTCAAGAGGCCCTTTTAAACTTGTTGGGGTTTTCCCTTTCCTGTAGTGTCATATACGTTGTTTAGCTTGAAAATGGTCTGCAAAAGGCTACAATTCCAAGTCCCCTTTCTTTTCCACACATTCCACCCCATCCTGAAACACCTCCATTGGACTCCTTTTTTTACTTCTGTAACTTAATGACATCACTATGGTACACTTGTGCTTCTATCGGCCACAGCTCCAACACATTGTAGGTGATGGTCCACACTACTGCATTTTAAAACCAGCACCGCAATGTCTTTTCCCAAAAAGGACCTGTTAACTTAATATAATCCAGAGAACTTGTTGTAAGAATTTTAATATAGAAACTAGCTTATTTTTACTGTATCACCGTATTATTTTAGATTTAAATAAATTAGGTATGTCACCCATCTGCACTCACAGAGCTCCCTCTTGAGTTCACTGAGGCAGCGGAGGGTGCCGGTGATGAAATCTCGATACTTGCTCTCTATGTCCTCCAAGATGTGTTTCCTGTCCAGACTGACGGCATCAGGGACATAAACTGGGCTGTCCAGGTCTGCTAGTAACCTAGGATATAAGACAACAACACATGCTGCAGGAGAGGGACTATCTTGTTGATGAGCAACAAAATATATATATTTTTAAAGATAAAAGGCATGTATAGTGTAATCGTTACATCTAGTGATTCTAACAGACAAAGACTGCATCACCACAAATAATGACACGGTTTTGTTCTGGACTTACTTTGTGTCGTCCGATTGAAAGGCCTAGGAAAGAGTCAAGGACAGCCGAGAAAAACATGACAGAAAATAGTTCATTTACAAAAGAAATTGCAAACATCCCTTACAGTCCAGCCCAGCAGGATAAGAAAGCAAACAAACAAACACAAAGAGGAAGCTTCACACAAACATATAACTAAACACATCTGTGAGAATGTATATGTGCCATTTTTTCCCAAGATGTATAAGCTCATGCAACATAAATCATGATGTTTGAACGGCTCTGCTGCATAGCTCAGATTCTTGATAAGCTAAAACGTTTTGATGACAGCATCTTCTGTGTGTTTTTGTCTCTTTTTTTTAAAGATAAATTGGCTTTGTGCTAAAATAAATAACAGCTTAAAGGCCCTGAACATCTTTTTGCTTTAATTAGGCAGGACGACTTCCAAAAATCTAGGGGGTGGGGGGTGGGGGGTGGGGGGGGGGGGTGACTTAGGGAAAGTTTTAAACATAGGCTAAAGTCTACCAGGGGTCCGAGTCTTGAAGATAAAATGTCTCCATAACTGTCAAATTTAGAACCATTTTGGTTATTTCTTGTATTAGTTTAGTGCAGTTTTGTCTGTTCTCTTCCCACTGATTTGGGCCTAAACATTGTGTCATTAAATAAAGCTGTAATCAGGATTTAGCAACATGTGGAGAGCGGCTGTGGTTCAATCCCCTGAGCCTAATATCTGCGTCTGTATAAATGTGTTTAAATGCTGACATGTGTTGTTGTAAATCCCTTTAAATAGTTGCACAAGAAAAGGCGCTACGCTTCTAAATGCTGTCCATTTACCATTAACATATTTGAAACCATGGCACATTCAGTCAGTTATTCAGCAATGTTAATACTTTATCAAAAGTGTCCTCCATTCAGTTTTCACCATCTGAGTTAAGATATGCTAGGTAAACATAGGATACACCAACAAGTTGTGTCTATTTAGACAAAACCAGCTCAAACTTAATTGCCATAAATGTGAAAACTTTGGTTACCACAATCTTGTCCTGTTCCCTACAGATTCTCCATCCTTGAGCATACATGTGTTTTGAGAGATAAGAACCAAAGACATGTTTTGAAAGAGCCCTCGAGCCATGCCACTTGCATTGCTAACGGTTAGCTAAAGGACAACTGATTGAGCTTGGTTGAGCACATCAGAAGCTAAATTGTTTTAGGTTTTTCTGCATGACTGAAAACACTGTATCATCATTATCCACAGTGGCTACCCTACTTATAATATAATACATCAGAATACATGCATTTGTATGTCAACAGATCAAGTGTGTACATCAGTGTGTCAGTCCTCACCCAGATGAGCAGGAAGGGGTCGGTCTCTGACAGCAGCGAGGCCAAGTAGTACTGGATGCTCAGCGCCTGGCTCATGCCGTCTCTCACCTTGGAGCAGTCTTCATGCACTCGCTCTATAACCTGCTGCCTCTCCCTCTTGGTAATCTCCCTCAGAGCGCCTACCAGCTGGGTCACCTGGATCTGCAGGTCTGAGCCCAGCCGCTCCACCTGGGAGATGTCATCCATCAGGGAGTCCTGAAATCAGTCGGGAGAGATTGGTGCAAGATCAGCGATTAAATATAATCAAAAATATCTAATGCATTTGAAAAAATTCCAACTCACTGCCATGGTTGAATCAATACACTCATGCTCTTTGAGGATTCGCTCTCCATCTTTAATCTTCTCCTCTGCTTTGTCTAGCAGAGTTTGGAGAATGACCTGGGGAATCACACTTATATGAGCCAATGCATGAACTGTGCACTGAACATTTTTACAAAACAAACACATTTTCTTCCAGCTGACCTTCAGATCCTCCTCCACCTGTCTCAGCGCCTTCACTTTGTGCTGAGCGTGACTTCCGTCCAGCAGACAGTCTCCACATACGTACTCCCTGTCATCGGCGCAGTAGTATCTCAGTATCTCTTCGTGGGTCTGGCACTTTCGCTGGGAGAGGTCCCCCAGCGGATCCACCAGCAGGTGGGTGCTGAACGCCGGCCTCTCCAGATGGGGTTGGAGGTGTAGGGCACACAGCGACACTTCACACCTCAGGCAGGTCTTGACGGCCAATGGTGGCTTTCCTTCCACCGCTTCCTCTGGAGGGCAGCAGTCACACAGCACCTCCCCTTGCTCCTCCTGACACTGGGGGCAGTTGAAGCGACCTTTGACCTCGCCCTGCCCGCTCCAGGCCTCGCGGATGCAGGTGGGGCAGAAGCTGTGACCGCAGGGCAGAGGGTGGGATTTGCTGAAGCAGTCTCGGCACACGGAGCAGGTCAGCTCTTCCTCCATGGACGCCATGGTGGGCGGATCACTGTGTATGTGTCACACAAGGCTACTCACTATACAGTTTGTAAGACAGAAACCAGATACACACTGATTTGGATTCCTGTGAGTAATTGTACGTGCTCGGAAAATGTAACCAAGTTGTGGATTTATTCACACAAATTGAAAGACATTATTTACAAATGTACCTGCTGCTGTTATACGTAAGAATGTGAATTATAATGCGCAGTTCTTGTTGAGCTGGTGGGAAGTTTACTCCAACTGTGCACGCTGAACAGTAATCCTGTCTCCTGGGCTTTTGCCTACTGCGCTCTATGAATAGAATACTAAACCACCATTACTGGGGAAATGTTCTGAGGTTGGACAAAAATAACACTTCATATCCTAATGGGTTTAAGTGAGCGTTAATGGCGTTTAAAATGTAGACTTGCTGGTTATCACATTAAGGATAAAGGGGTTGCAACAATGAACATGAGCGTTAACTCCACTAAGCACAGTTACAGGGGATCAGGAGATCCTCCTTGAGAGATTGTTGGCCGGATTTACTCTCAGCACGTGCTCGGCTTTTACATCTTTAACTACGAACACACATATGCTTGTCTGAACTGAATTTAATGTGATTTTTTATAAACTAAATGGTGTTTCTTACCTGGTGGTGCCCTGGTGTTTGCCGACTGTGGCCATCGGTGAGGGTGAGGGTGAGTGTCGCGTGTGGTCAGTGTTGTTGACCGAGGAGGCTAATCCCAAAAGATCCACCCACCCTCGGTGTCTGCTTTAGTGGTTTGCACCAGACTCAGAGAGGTCACATGACCCTGGAGGTGCTCAAGGGAAAATTATTAGGTAACTTTGAAGTTAACTTTACATCATCTTTTGGAACTGAAACGGTGACTACTTAACACGTCATATGACACTGTGAGTGGAAAAAACATCTCCCTGTCTGTGTTACATCACAGTTCAGCAACCTCTCTGATAATAAAGTGTGACTTTTAATTTGTCTTTATATTCAGTGTGCAATATCAACCTTAACGGGACTCTATTATGTTCATTTTCAGCTTCATATTTGTATTTTGTGCCTCTACTGTGACATGAACTTTTGGATTTTAGCCTTTGCAGACCATTTATATTTATATTCCATACACATCTGTATTTCTTTCTTAATAGGTAACGTGCATAGCCACTTTAACAAAAATCCTCCCACTTCCACCGATCCTGTTGATCAGAAAAATACTGTCAATATCACTGTCAATGGCTTAAACTTCACTTTTTTGCCATCAGTTAAGTCAGTGTTTCTCAAAGTGGGGGGCATGACAGGGGGGGGGCAGAGACCAGGAGGAAAAATTGTTATGACAAACAAAAAAAAAGACGTCGGCATGACCGGCGGAAGTAACACTTAGACACCTTAGAAACCTATGAGCGCGCTGTAGGACACAGGTGTGTAATGTACATTTTGAGGATGGAAGGTCAATAGGCGGCATCAGGGGTGCTGCAGGTCCCCCTCGGATAGCCATAGCACCCCCTAAGCACCCCCAATAAATGTGTCTTTTTTATTAGTATGTATGAAATTCATAATTTGAAAAATGTATGATTCGAAAATAATATGCTACAGTACAGTACAAGTACGTCTGGGTCTCTGTGTTTAATTCAAGCTTGGTTATGTGTGTGTGGAATGAGCCATTTTGTGTGCGTGCGTGAGAGAGAGAGAGAGAGAGAGAGAGAGAGAGAGCACCAGTACCGGACAGGCAGGAGATTGTTGTTGTTAGCATCTGGTGCTAGCTAGCTACGCTAACGGATATAAGGAGCTTTTTCAACAACAAGGTGGACGGAGAACTCTCGCCTGTCAGAATGAGAGGCTCAGATAACTCTCTCACTGTTTAGATTACCCACAGCACCCCCAAAAGAAAATGGCTGGCGCCGCCACTGAGCCTGCAACCCCGTTTTGAAGAAATGTGCAGTGCAAAACAGGCTCATTGCAGCCACTAAGGCTATGATAAGACACGCTTTTTTGCCAAATATCAGCATTTTCTATCTTTTCATTTTTTTGCACAGATTGCAAAGTGGTAAAGTATTATAACTTATTGTTCTAGCAAAGGGATTGCACAATTGTATTTATTTTTTTGAGCACACAGACAAAGTGATTTTTTTATTTTTTTGAAAGGAATACTCACGGTGATATTGATGTATTTTTAATAAATGTTAACTTGGCCCATTACGTGACTATTTGTGTTGGGGGGGCCCAACTTTTTTTTTCTCCAAAGGGGGGCCTGACAGAAAATGTTTGAGAACCACTGAGTTAAGTTAACCATGACTGCACCTGCACACACAAGAACACTAGTTTCACTTCCCTGAAAATGTAACTGTAACATGACCAAGTAATTCAACTTTCAATTTTAAAATAAGCTTGTTTCCCATACATGATATATAAGCATATAAGTATGTAACATATTGGTGAGTGTTAAAGGTGCTGGTAGACCTTGTTTAATATATGACACTCTGCTTCTGTCTTTCTATGTCCGGTATGATCAGTATCTAAGCCGATGTTATAGCTTTCAGATATAGCTGTGTTACTGACATTACTGGGTCAGTTAACTGACTTTGCTGACTCTTCTCTACACAAGCAACGAAAATAATCTGGTGTAACATATTGCCTTAATGCACTGAGCTTTATTTGTGTGTACATGGTTACAATACGTGTTGGTGTTGTATGTGTGTGAATCCATAACTACTAGGGCAAAAATAAGTTGCATGCACCCTTTGGTGCCTTCATGTTCCAAAAAAGCACAGCAAACATGCCCTCTTGATTCCCCCTTTGGTAGATAAAACCTTATAACATGCCCTTTACTCTTCTAGGAGAACACTTGATGTTTGAAGTGTGTGAATCATCTGTTTCTCATAGCACATGCTTAACTGCTTGAATATCTGATTTACTTCACAAACCAGAGATGCCAATTTTTAAACCAGGGCCCATTTCACAAAGTAGGAAAAATAAGTAAACTGGAAAACTCATACCATTCGGATAATGCTGCAAAGGTTTCGAAATAATGTGTATGTACTCCTGGGGTTTATGTTATTATTAAAAATGATCAGGTAGATCATAGCACATTTAAATATGAGCAACTCAAGTTTATTGTAAAACATGTTGTCTTTGAGAGACACCTAGTGGCTTTACTGATGTAAGACCACAGCAAGGTAGTTAAGGTAACACATTGTATTGTAAATATAATAGTAATCAAAATAAATGTGCTATTCTATTTTAAATGTCATCATCAGGGAGGTTGTTAGGTATAATGATATAATGACTTTGGTCTGTTTTGCATTTAATGAGATGTAACCGTCTGAAGCACTAGTGTGTTTTACCTGATCCTGACAGAAGTCTTACTTTGTTCCTTATGTAAGACTATATATTGTCATGCAAGCGGAAAGACTAGAATATAATGTTTGCATCTTGATTCATCAGAGATTACATGTGTCAAGGTCATTCTTGAGGCACTGAATAGATGATTTATCAAGCTAAACTCAGCCCCATAAGGTCAAATGTATTTGAATGAAGTAAATCAGCCCTGCACAGTCAGTCCCACTCCATCCTAATCCAATCTAATCCAATCTCAGAACAAGTCAGACTACATTTTAAATCTACACTAAATCTAAAACAATCTTGCTGATCCAGAAAGACTTAACAAACCGACATATCTATAGCCACATGCTACGACTAGGACTATAAACAACATTCAGACTTATTATTGGCTTTAATAAAACCTATATATTTCCAGTGGACAGGTATTGTCTCCAAATGACTTTGGCTGTAAACAAAGTATGCTTTCAAAGTTCCAAAATAGCTCACTAAAGACTGTAATGAGAACTCAATGTAAATATGGGGATAACACGTAGTGCCAGGAATCCAACATTTAAAAACTCACTGAGACGAAATGTGATTTTTTTATTAAAATATGAAAAATATGAAATATGATTTGTTATGATAACCTGGGGGGGCGGGGGTACAATCATGCACACCTGTACCAATCTCCCAGTCAGCCTGATTGAGCCCAGCTGTGTGGCCGGGCCTGTGTGACATGCACACTGAGAGCCAATGTGGAGGTAACCGTGGTCACTGTTTCCCAGAGGACCGTCTGGCGGCGAGGGCCATTAATTATAAGAGACAGGCAGACAGACAGCTAGCCTGCTAAGCAGACAGACAGACAGCCAGACAGTACCGCAGAGAGCGCAGACAGGCCTGACAGCAGCAGGCCCCGACAAATACAAAGAAAAGAGGAAGAGCAGCACGCACGGCCAACAAAATAATCCTCCCCGTGCAGCGAGTAGCCCGCAGCACCGCCCCTGCTTCTCCTCCCGACACAGGACTATCAGTAAATACATTCAGGCATAATAACCCTTTGTTAAAAGAGAAAGAAACGCGATTTGCGACGGAGATAAATAATTGAAAAAAAATGCGGCTGTCCGACTGCGCATCCCTGAGTGTGAATAGGGAATTGCTGCGCCAGTGTCCCGGCTGAGAGACGAGAGCCGATCTTACCCAACCTAAGCTCCTGAGCTTTTCCCCCCGTGTCATTACACAATATCGCTGCCAAAAATCATCGTTTCAAACATGGTAAGTTGTTTTTGTGTTATATTTAAAGCGGTTGTGTCGGCGACGAGCGGCCTGTGGGGGAAATGCACATCCGGGACTGTATTTTTTCGAGAAGTCATAATATTTTATGAATCATAACTTGTTATGATGTGGGAGCGCGCCTGGCGTGCAACAGGTCGCCGTACAGTAGCGGGGACGCGCATCTCTCCACCGTATTTTGCGCTTGTTCCAAACATTGGTGTAAAAAACACGTCCGACCGTCGTAATGGCAAGATGGCACGAAAAATACGAATGCGTTGTTGGCACAATAGAGTTCTGGTTTAAAAAAAGCAACGATATTCTATCTTTTGACTGTTTCATAACAACTATTGGAGTTCTCACTTCTTTCTCTTTGACACATTAGTATCGATTACACAATGACGAGCATGTTTATAGGTTAATAGGCTAATTATTTTCGTTTTAATCATTTTATACTGCACGGAAATCACTGCTCGATTTACATATAAAAAGTGTCCATATGTCCACTACGGATTAAAACACAATTCCGGAGGTCAAATTTATCATATTACAAATAAATCGCTTTTACAGTAAACTGTCCAACAATGGAACTTGAAGACCTTTTCAAAAAAGAATAATTTTGATACATTATTAGTCGATTTGACTGTAATCGGCTGAGGACCTATAACATTTAGACTATATGTCAAACCTTGGATGCATTTTATTATTCTGCCCAAGTCTTAGAGAGACAGGGGGTGTTGGTGTTGGTGGTGGTGGGGGGGTGTCACAGGGCCCGGGTGAAAAATGATTTTCCTCCTCACTCTGTGCCTGTGTCTTTCTTTCACTACCTCTCTCCACGTGGTAAGCGGTGGGGATGAGGGTGAAAAGGGAGCATTGTGCCTCCAGTCAGTGGCCTTATGTGTTGGAGAGGCTCTAAGAGGGTGATGTTCACTCAGCTGTGCTCCCTCTACGCCATTGTTGCAAATTCCACCTCATTTCAGCCACTCTGTTTACTGAGCTCACACAGTAGCCTGTTCTAGAGGCGACTGGAGCACAGACACCTCACATATCACACAGCCTGAATAGACAAGGATATGGGCATGTGAGGCCTCTGACTTAATACATTTGATGTAATATAACAAAAAGTAAAACGCAGAATTATTTTAACCAAGCTGTCTTAATCCTAACCGTTTCCTTCTGTTACACACTGGTAAACACACTGTGTCGTCCAGATGTTAGAGGATCATATCAATAATCAGAAGCGCAGGAAAGGGCCTTTATGTGACGAACTTGAGCGTCAATGTGTGAGGGTTTACTAAAGCAAGGCAGTGGACTCTTGGCTCCTCAAAAGAAGGGGTGTTCACTCGCCATTTGAATGCAAAGTAGTGGATGAACAAGTGGGCTGTGTGTGTGTGAGGGCGCGCGTGTGTGTGTGTGTGTGTGTGTGTGTGTGTGTGTGTAGGAGGGCCAACGGTGAGTTTTGAGAAAAGGAAGACTTGTTGAGAGAAACTGTCACACATGCGTCTTTGGCACTTTAGTTCTGTTTTTCTTTCTCTGCATCATAATGCCATCAACATGGACAAGCTTTATTGAGACTAATCAATCCGGAGGGTCCATTGTCAAATTTTTTGAGATGATACTTTAGGTTTTCTTCTATTGTTTCCCTCTTAGTAATTTAGATACCTACTTTTTTCAGTGCACAGGGAGAAAGAATAAAAGTTGTGTGTTGGCCAATGCGCCCCTGCGTCGGTCCCATCCTGCAGAAGCATGTCCCGTCGGAAACAGAAACGACCTCAGCAGCTTATGAACCAGACCCTCGGTGCCTGTCGGATACTTGAGCATGGTGAGAATTAGACTATATATCAATAGATTACTCATTATTCAGTGGGATTGGTTTCACCTCAAATAATTAACTTTACCTCAACATGCAGAGATTGTTCCAGTTGATTTGTCATTGGAATAGTGTATCTAATGCATACATTAAACTAACAAATTAACTTTTTGTAAAACTTGTTACCTATAGGATGTCTTGCCTAACCTCTTATAGGAAATACCGGTTTTAGAATTGAAATGTAATCGGTCACAAGAATATTGTTGATTAGGAGGTAGTTATTTTATCTCCATTTCTAAATGTTTGTTACCAGAAATATTAAACATTTACATCCATTCAATTTACATTTTGTCATACATGAACGCTAAGAAGAAAGAGAAGCCTTGTTGGAAGAATTGGCCTACAGACAGTCTTTAATTCATTCTCTGGTTGCTGCCATTAGCTGCTTTCTTTTCCCTACTAAATACAAATGTCTTCACTCCTCATCACTGCCACTGGTTCAAAGACGCAGACCACCCAGAATAGGGGGATATACAGTAAATCCCCAGAGAAACACTTATTTAAAAACAATGTATAGTGCATTTGAAAATGTGTTTACGAGAGGCAAGATACTGTGGTTGAAGCAAAAAGATGAGAAGGTCAAGTAAAAGGAAACTTTGTGAGGCACTATAAGGTGCTCAAACTGCAATAGCATTAGACCCTATTGTCCCCTTTCAGCTTTGTTGCTGGGCACTGAAGCATGAACATACCCCTGTGTGTGTGTGTGTGTGTGTGTGTGTGTGTGTGTGTGTGTGTGTGTGTGTGTGTGTGTGTGTGTGTGTGTGTGTGTGTGTGTGTGTGTGTGTGTGTGTGTGTGTGTGTGTGTGTGTGTGTGTGTGTGTGTGTGTGTGTGTGTGTGTGTGTGTGTGTGTGTGTGTGTGTGTGTGTGTGTGTGTGTTGCATTGGCAGGTATTTTGTGTGTACGTGCTTTAACATTAGTCTCTTGTGCTTTTTTTTCCGGCTAAGTTAGCTTGTAGATGGTCTGTGAGTTGTCATGTCTGTTTTTGGGGCTGTTTGTTTTCTTTTGAGCCACCTCTCTTCCTCTGCCTGGCCCTAAACCAAATCAGGAATGCGACCTCAGAGTGTTAGAGGTCAAGTCTGCCAGCCAATCAGGCTACCAGTACAGTGTCCAGTACCCACGCAGGACCTAACCCTTAGCACCACTCTGGACTACTGGGTGCAGGGCTCTTTCAAGGAGATGAAAGAAAGACAGCTTGAATGGAGGAGGGAAGAAAGCGAGAGGCGCAGGGATGGGAGAGTGTATGGATGTGGCTTCTTTTTATTTGGGAGGGGGTAAGGTAAAGTCCATTGTCTTGTGTTGCCCTGGAAACTGTGTGTGTGTGTGTGTGTGTGTGTGTGTGTGTGTGTGTGTGTGTGTGTGTGTGTGTGTGTGTGTGTGTGTGTGTGTGTGTGTGTGTGTGTGTGTGTGTGTGTGTGTGTGTGTGTGTGTGTGTGTGTGTGTGTGTGTGTGTGTGTGTGTGTGTGTGTGTGTGTGTGTGTGTGTGTGTGTGTGTGTGTGGTAGTGGATCATAAACTAGTGTAAATTAATCCCAGAGGATAAAAAGCCAATACATCCATTTCCAACACATTAGTCACCTAATAAGATAATGTACTTTTCACTACTGGTATTTTATGTTGTGTCCTATATCATGGAAAAGATTGTAGACCATAATGTAAACTTTTATTATTTTGTTTTCATTGACGGTGGTATGATTACATTTAGTGTTTCTTCTTTCAATTTTCTTAGATGACAACTTGGCAATGAAGTCAAACTCCTTTCCATTTATCCTGGATTCTCCCTTGTGCTCTCCATCGACCTCTCTTCAAAGCTCCCAGCTGCCCCTCGCTGTCCGTTCATTTTTCAAGGGCTCTCAGACCCCCTCTTTACCTACTGAGGGTCCACTGATATCCTGCTCACCCAGCCAGCCCTCCCACCAGGCCCTCAAAGACCCAGGACCCCCCCTCTCTCCTGACTTCCCGTTCTCCTCTCTCTCGTCCCAAACTCAATATCCACCCTTTCAACAGCCTGGTTGCAACCCTACATCTTCTGCAAGTGCCCTCAGCCCCCCTTCCCGAAGCGCACACATGGCCTCTCCCAAGTTGGGGCTGTCAGCCACCACTACTACTTCTTCTTCCTCCTCATCATCCTCTGCCTCCCTATGTCCACCGCCACACCCTGGAAGCCCTAGCCGTGTGCCTGAGGGACCCCCAAGTCCTGTTACTCCAATACCTAGCCCAGGAGTGACATCAGCCTCAGCTGCACCCTCTAGGGCCCAACTGAGCATCGCCCTTATACTGGAGGAGCTCCGGGTCCTTCAGCAAAGGCAGATCCATCAAATGCAGATAACAGAGGAGATCTGTAGACAGGTGCTACGCCTCGGTGGAGCCTCCTATACCATAGACACACCCTCCCAGCAACTCCTCCCCCCCCTGCCTCAGCTCTGCCTGGAAGGCAGCAAAAGGGCAGCCAGCCCAAATACCCAGCCAACCACACCTCAGCCGTCCACCTCTGTTGCTCCTCTCCTGGCATGTTTCTCCTCCCTGCTCCCTTCTCAGGCAGCCAGCAAACCCACAAAGCCAAGCAGTTCCCTGTCTCAAATCCTGCAGCCCCACAAATCCCAGATGGAAGGGATGGGAGGGACTGGAGGGGCTCATGGTTATCTGAGGGGGATTTCCCGATCCTCGGCACCCCCCACCTCTTCCTCTTCCGCCATGTCCATGGCTTCTTCCAGCTATCCGCTAGCCTTGTCATTAGCTCTCCCCACCCGCTATCTTCATGAGAAATCTCCAAATACCACTTCAGTGACTGGGCACAGTGGGCTGTCCTTCCTAAACTCATCCCTCCCCACATCAGTATCTATGGTCCAAAACTCCCAAAATGCCCTGCAATCTTTCTCTGCAGGGATAGAACCTTCCTCTTCAGGCTCCGCCTCCACAGGCCGACTGCAACATGCCTGCCGCTTTTGTGGAAAAGCATTCAGTAGTGACTCTTCCCTACAGATACATCTACGCTCGCACACAGGGGAACGACCCTACCAGTGCCCAGTGTGCCTCAGCCGCTTCACCACAAGGGGCAATCTCAAGGTGCACTTCCTACGCCATCGTGAGCAAAACCCAGAGCTCTCACTTTCACTCCTGCCACCATCCTTGTTTGGAGTAGCATTAGGACCCACTGGGGGGGCTGAAATGGGACAGAGCATGAGCAGTAGTAGCAGTACTAGTGGCATGAATATGATGCAGATGAGGCCAAAAGGCTGGCCTGAGGATGAAACATGTGGAGATAATGTGGAGGGCAGTGGTACCAGCACAGGCTTTTCTCTGGGAGCCTCTGGAGGATCTACTCCTTCTTCCCTACCCTTGCCCCCTAGTGTAGACCTGGCTTTGATTTCCCACTCTCTTCTGCAGCTTAATAGGGCTGCGGCTGTAGCAGCTGCAGCTTCTATCGGCGCATCCCACTCCTCTTCTTCAACTTCATCCTCTTCTCTGGCTACCTCCCTCCTCTCCAACCCTTCCATGTCATCGTCTTCCAGCCTCACAGGCTTATTCAAGGGTGCCAAGCAGCAGCACTTTGATGAAAACACTCCCCCTCATGCCCCAATGCTTACTCCTGCTGCATACTCCCAGCTAGCCCACCTGCCTAAGCTCCTTTTCCCATCTGTCTCCACATCTTCCTCTACCCCTACAGCACACTCATCCCTCTACAACCATGCAGCCTTGGGCCTGATGCGCAACCAGCTCCCCTCTGCCCCAGGCTCCAACCAACTTGCTTCATCTAGCCATTCTCAGCTTTCTTTTCCTTTCTCTTCATTTCCTAAAGTCCAAGGTCAAACCACCAACACTCAATCCTCCCTGCCGTCAGCCACTCCTACATCTGAAACTTCAAAGCTGCAGAGGCTGGTGGAAAAGCTAGAGAAGGCCCCCCATTCCTCATCTGAATGGCTGTCTTCCTCTACTTCCTCCTCCATTCTTGAGATGTTATCCGGAAGTGCCACTACCTCTTCAAGTTCAGCCAACAGTCGTTTCAAAAATGCAAACACTTCGACCACATACGTCATGGCGTCCCCACCATCTTCGACTCGTGCTTCCACTTCTGTTGCAAACTTCACCCATGAGATGGTTGCTGCCCTAGGCATGAGTGCCAATGGAACGAGTGCCATGGCAGGGGGCTTGCTACCATCACTAAGCATCACAGGTCCAGCTGGTAACCTGACAAGCAATCAGTGCGGGGTGTGTCTACGGGTCCTGAGCTGTCCAAGAGCACTGCGTCTGCATCAGGCGACACACCTCGGAGAACGCCCTTTTCCATGTAAGATATGTGGCAGATCCTTCTCTACCAAAGGCAGCCTGCGGTCACATCTAGCCACTCATCATGCCCGACCTCCAAATGCACGTGTCCAGAACTCTTGCCCACTGTGCCAGCGTAAGTTTACTAACGCTCTAGTGCTCCAGCACCACATCCGTATGCACCTTGGTGGACAGTTGCCAACAGATGGCACGGAGGATCCTGCACATGAGATGCCAACTGAATCTATGGCAAAACCTGAGTCTCAATCCCAATCGACTGACCCAAATACTGTCTCTACTAAAACACCTCCTTTAGCAGGCCACTCTAGGAGCCCAGCCCCAAGCTCACAATTTCAATCTCCAGCAGTTGGCCCGGTTCCTGTGTCCGGCAGTACGAAATCAGTTGAGTTTGGGAAGTCTGGGACCTCCAGTCCTGACCTTATTCCCCCCTCTGACCTTAGCCCTGACCCCTTTATGAATCCCACCACACAAATTCCACCCCCAGGCAGTGTGGAACCCCCTGTCCTTTGTGTCAGTGCCCCCTTGCCAGTCTCTCAACAGACAGAACAAGCTTCCCAAGTTAGCAAAGATAACCAGGTTGAGCAAGCTACTAACAATGTCCAACATCCTAAATCCAGCCCCTCACCAATTTCCTCCACTGTTACCAAAACACCAGTTTCATTGAACGCTATGGAAGTAGACTGTGGAGAAGATGAAGCGGCCACCTCCTTCGAAGCCCTTTGTGGCTCCAGATCAAATCTGGAGGACTTTAAAAGCACACCTGCCCTTGCTGACCCCTCTGCTTACACCTGTCCCAGTACCTCCTCTGACCCCAACCTGAGTCAAGATATAACAAATGTTATCGCAACACCAACCTTAGTATCAGAGTCTGTCTCCCCAAGGCCTCAATCACCAGAACCCATGGAAGAAAACAATGACGAGTCTTCTCCACCAGCATCACCAAAGCAAGACAAAGCAACTATGCCTGACGAGAACCCCAACATGACGTCCACTGTGGAGACTGCTGACACTATTGGTGCTGATGGAAAAGGTGCATCTCAGAGAGATAGCACGTTTGTGAGGGAAACACGTCAGAGCTTTCATTTTGGTTCATACGGGAGGGAAGAGCAGACGGAAGATGTTAAGATTAGTGGATTGGCTCCAATTGAAGCAATGGATGGTTCTGTCCCCATTAACCTTGCCCCAACCCTCCCATCCCCGATGTCTCGTCCTGAAAAGAAGACTTATAGCTGTGCTGAGTGTGGAAAAGAGTATGCCAGTCGCAGTGGACTGAAGGTGAAATACCAAAATGTTGATATTAAAACAACAAGTTGGCAGAGATGTTTTAGTACAGTGCTTTTTCAAGAGATTGACACAATATTTGACAAATTAATTACAGAACTTAAGTACTAAACTACTTGGTTTAAATAATGACTTTATGTTCGCAGGGGCACATGAAGCATCATGGTGTTGCATCCAAAACAACACGTCCACCAGTCCGGAGTAGTCGTTCTTCAGCTGACCAACTTTCTTCTTCTACATCGATGAATTCCTTGAACATTCCAGCCACCAGGAGCTCAGCGGGCTTCTGGAACCAGTACCAAGCTTTCCTCAACACCAGTAACGAGCCAACTGATGATCCAACAGCTGGCAGCCAAGGAGAAAATCAGTCGGGACGGTCTTCAAAATCACCCATTCATTCTCAGATGGATTTGAAATCCAATGAGGAAGCTGAGGAAGAGTCTAGTGAAGAGCCATAACTCAGCGTAATGGCTGAATAACGTTTGGCTGTTTCCAAACAATGGTTACCTTTTTGGTGAAACTGTATGAACATTTGCATAGTAATGCTTCCATAACACATTTCAAGTACCTGTCAGGTTCATAGTCAGAGTAATATGTTTGTATGTGAAAGTTGTGATTTGACCAGCTTGGTCTTGTGTAAAAAAAAAAGGAAAAAAAAAGAAGACAGCTTATGTATCAATAAAGATAAAAATATTAAGTAGTAACAAAGTTCAGATTTTGCTGGATTTGATAAAAAGTGACAATTTCATTTTCCAGTTGAAGTTGATAATAGTGTGTTGCACATTCTAACGTAAAAAAAAGAAGAAAAAAAGAGCATCACTGTTGTATCAATGTTTAATATCAGACCTGGGTCAAAAAATATTAGGGTGCTCTTTGTTTTAACTTCCCAGGCACTTATAGATAGGGTTAAACAAATAGCCTACACTAAAATAATAGTTTCAAAATAATTTTGGGTCAGTGTGTAAACATTTCGGTACTTGTCTTATTGTGCCATGTACCAAATCGGATCCAACTGGCACCAAAGGAGGCTCAAGCTAACCAAAATGTGATTTCTTGCAAGTGCTTATCGACCTAGGTCTGTTTTTATATTATGCATTATCATAGCATTCTTTCCCTCAAGCACAGAAGGAACTCATTTAAATGAGGAAATTAAGAAAGCAACATTTTTTGCAAGAGCACAAAAGGCCAACACACTGAATGTGTTTCTGTCGCTAATATTACGTCTTTTGTCCCCCATCTTGTGGTTCATATAAGCTCCTCACTTATGTCATTGTGATTTACAAGAAGCACAGCAGTAGTGTTTGTGAACCCAGTATGGACATGGTCTTGTGTGTGACCTTTGACCTTTAGTTTGTGAATATTTTGATTGTTGTTTGGTCCAAAAAGTGATATCTGTAACAATTTTTCAGCTACTAAAACTTTAAGTTACTATATATCAAAAGGCTATGTCTGTTTGTTGTAAGCTGTTTCAGTATCTCCATATAAAAAAATATTTGGAAAAAAATATCCAGCTGTAATTGGTGTACTGACTTAATTTCCACGTAATTATGCTTGCCTTGGGTCAGGTGTCTACTCATGACGGCCATCATCCCTAAGTCACACGTCACTGATCTGTTTTCTCTGCAGAGACAATCAAAGCTCCTTCTCTTGTATCACATCAACCAAAGGGAGAGCAGGAGGCCAGCTGTCTTTCCTTAGCTGTGGCCAACACAGCAGCTGAGCTACAGTATGTGCACACATAAAGTGGGTAAAAGGACGATTGCATCTAATGTCTTCAACATTTTAATCCAAAATGTGTCTTTGAATGCACGTGCACACACATAGGCAACATGCCCACATCAGCCTATGCCATGTCCAACCCTTAGCTGCCATTAAAACGAACAAATGAGTGCTACCACATGCATGCCAATGGACACCGCCTGGATCTGTTATCTGGTACCAAACCAACAACATGTCTTTACAAAGATACATTTCTAGTATTTGTTTTCCTCTTAAATAAAGCAGAAATTATCATGAGGTCATTGTCATTCATAGATATATATATATAATAAGAGGATACATTATATGTCATATAAGTATTTAAATGTATGTGCAATGTGTGCAATAGAGGGCGCAATTCCCCTTTCAAAACACAATTGGTTGCTGTTTGGGACTTTTTGAGAAGAACTCATTAGAATCAGTGAGAGAAAGTATTCATCTGTAGAGTATAAAACACATTCCGATAAAAGCAGCTTTTAATAAACTAAATGTACATTTCCCAAGCTTAAAACCTGAACAGTTTAAGACAATAAAGACAACATCTTAATAATATAGTATGGCTGTAAAGTGCAAGGGCGCAAAAAGGTTTGAAGATGGTACACAAACAAATTGATTAAGTGTATGTTTCTTTGTTCCGTTTAATGAGGGAAAATATAGTGATATATTGGTAAATCACCCCAAAAATAACACAATTCACTTTTCAGAGGCATGTTACTGTTTTGTCTATGGCTTGCAAGAAAATAGCTTCATGCATTTCTATGGAGCATTTTAGGCATTTAATCACAGCCTGAAGGTAAAATCAAACTATGCCAAGTCTAATGTGAAGGTCACTAAGTTGATTCCAGCCCTCTATGTTGGAGGGGCGGGCGGTTTTAGGAGGGGGAGGTGAGGTTTACAACCCTCTGCTTTCCAGCTAAAGTCTCCGGGGAGTATCGAACTACCACGTCTGCAGCGGTGAGAGAGGGGAAGAGGAGAGGGGATCAAAATAAGCTGACGAGAGGGTGGAGAAGACAGGACAGCGAGGAGTAAAGACTGCCTCACGAAAACAAAGTCGGCTGCAACATCTGGAGCAAAGCGCAAGCTCAATTTGGACATAAAATACGCACAGGCTGCAGCTCCCGAGCCCCTCCTTCAGACTTCCTGCTCCCGAGAACGTCTGATAATTTGGTTAAGTTTCCCCAAAAAGCAAGAAAAATGCACAGACTGGACAAATACCTCTCGTGGTTTAGGTAACTTAAGTGATACGTTGTGAAGACACACATCTTCTGGAAACGCGTTTTGAGCTTTGCGCAAAGTCTATCGTGGTCACGCCGATTTCGTTTATGGGACACGTTTTTCACAATGTTTTGACAAATAGCAAAGTGAATATTGCGCAAACTGTTACAGGAAGATCTGTGCGTTTTTGATTAGTTTTTTTTGGAGAGACGAGTGATGGCGCCAGAGCTCAAATCGCTTATCCGACTGCTGCTGCTTGCGGTGGCGTGGGAGCTGAGCGCACAGGGAGCGACGGAGCGACAAGTCAATCCACAGGTGAGGAGTACAGGCAACGGTGGACAAAACGTCCTTAATATAGAGGAGTAAAGCTATACAGAATTATAGTTAGATAAATGAATCCAAAATCCAATTAAGTTAGATACATGAATCCAGAATGAAGGACTGAAGCCAGACAAAGAAATCCAGAGTTTGGGAATAACGTCAGCTCAATAGTCCAAAATCAAGGTAGGCCTATAGATTTAGATAAATAAATACTGAGTTTAGGG